>NC_056750.1:300893244-301003244 GCF_019279795.1 Protopterus annectens
TTTTGAGCTTGTTTTATTTATTTATTTATTTATTTTACATTTGTTAACTGGGAAAGTCCGACTTGGAACTAAGCCAATTTTCAGTGGTGGCCAGGGGAGAAACGCTCCAGATGCATGCCTTTGTAATGTGGGAGGAAACCGGAGCACCTGGAGGAAACTCACACGAATGCAAGGAGGACATGCAGACTCTGCACAGAAGGCACCCCAGCTGAGAATCGAATCGGCAAACCTCTTGCTGTGAGCCAACAACGCTACAACTTCACCACTGCACTAGCCATAAGGATTGTTGACTACTTTTAAAGTTGGAACCTTTATTATATGTAGCAGCATACCTCTGAACCACGTAGTGTGAGAAATCTGGACAAAGCCACAAATGATGGGCCCAAAAATAGGGACACTTTTTAAATATTGATCTTACAAACTTAGAAATTTAATGGAATAACAGGTTTTGCGTTATCATGAATTTTCTGAAGGATATGAAGTCAGAAACCCAACTGTCTGCCATTATTTTCTGGCTTCAGTCTTCAATGATTTGCCAGTAAACCACAATTTTATGAGAAATAGACCAAAATATGTGGCAGAAATCTGGACAGCTGAGAGATGTGTGCCTGCTGTTATAAGTAGTCTGTCTTGGATATTCTAAGGTAGACAGTCCAGTCTGGGAGGGACTCAGTATGCTCAGAACATTATTCTTTGTTTCTGAATAACATTATTTGCCTTGACTGGTTCAAACAAGTCCCATAAAACTAAAAATGTTCCCCTTTTTCTTAAAGGGCAGGCATAACCTACAATATGTTTCTGAGATTTTATTGATTTATTTGATTTGTTTACAGGTAAATTTGATCTTGTTGACCATCTAAGTTAGACCCATTTTTAAATTGGAAATGAATGAAGACCAAACATCTGGAATATGGCAATATCAGCTTTAAGCGGTTTACTATTGTTTGTTCGAACGGCAAAATATTTGCTGTTCGAAACAATGAAAAGTAAACCCAAACGCAAACATTCTGACCGGCCACAATGTCGACCCAAATGATCAACACATTTGAGTTGACATTGTGGCCAAAACCATCATGTGATAGCTGTATAGGAGCTGATGTAAATCAGACTCCTATATGACATATCACATTTTTTCAGGGGGACAAGCCCCACACCCCCCCCTACTAATATATCTAACTCCAAGATTGCACTACAGTGGGGATATGGAAGAATTTCCAATCCCCACTGTACTGCGATCTCTGTGCAGATAGTCGAATACATTTATGCGAATGCACTACTGCATTCGCAAAAGTGTGTTCCACTATCCCATCCATTTATGTTTTGTGCATGACATTCTGATTTTCAGCAGCAGTGCTGCCAACAGAATGTCATTCACACAAACCATAGTAAACCGCTTTAAGCACATAACATATGTAGTCAAAAAGCTGAAAGGACAAAGAGGAAACAAACAAAAACACTTATTTATAAATGTATTTATTTATTTATTTTTGTATTTGTTTACCGGGATAGTCCACTGGGCCAAGGTGAGCCCATTTTCAGTGGAGGCCCGGGGATAAAAGCTCCATAAACATAATATAAGTATTACGCAGTACATATAGTATAATATATGACAAACAATTACATATACTATGAGGATACACTACAAATGAGCAGCATAGTACAAATTCAGTACAGCACCATACAGTGGAGAACTAAACAGGCAGTACATTCTGAAAAACATACAGTAGTTCAATACAAAAAAACAGTCACTGGAAAGCTAGATCACGACTTTTAACAATACCATATACATAATGTGCAGTAGATCCAGATGGTAATAGGAAGAGCTTGGTGTAAAATTTACACAAAATGAAAGATAGTTATATCTAGGTAGAGTTTAGAGAGTTAGGGCTATTGCCAGGATGGGCAATGGGGGTATGGTTGAAGGTTAAACCATAAAGGAAGTTTAGGAGTTTAGGAACACAGTCTGGCAGTAAGAGCAGTTAAAGGTATAGCTTTAATAGTGAGTGAGTGTAGAAGAACAGTCCATCAGAGCAATTAAATACATGTGTCGGGATATGTAGAGCAAGACAGGGTGAGTTGAGAGGGGGGTCAGGTTATAGAAACAACAGCCTTTGTGCAGTTGCAGTGCCATAGTGAGGAAAGATGCGGTTTCAAGGAATTCTTAAACAGAGGGGGACTGCCGCTAGACCTTATTGATGGTGGGAGAGTATTCCAGAGTTTAGCTACAGTAAAGGTTCATAGATACAGTGGTTCATAGGTGTTTACTAGGCTAATGACCACAAGGGTCTTTTTAAGCCTAGCCATGCATCCCAAATTTCTGACAAGTTCCAATACTATTGATAAGTGTAAGCATAGGCCTGGGAGATGAACCATTTATAGGTTACCTGTGTCTATTAGAGACATAGGTGCCAAACCAGGGACGAATTTCTGGTTTCCCATCCAGTTGTCCAAGTTGCACTTGAATTGGGTTAGGGAAGAACTCTGCTTCACATGGATGATGAGCCTGTAGCATAGACGGGGTAATCTCTGGGATACATACCTGTCTCTCCAGCAGGTCCTGTTTATATCACAGGCAAGGTTTGATTCTTTAGAATGGGTAATTCTGGTGCTGCTTCTTTTGTGGATACGCAGGAGATCCATCAGAGTGGGGTCTGACAATGCCCTGTATGCCAGGCATAGATTTCCACTCAAAAGCCTGTAGGAGACACAATATAGGGATATGGCCTTGAGGTTGTCTGCATAGGACATATTACTTACACCCTGTATTCATTTAGTGAGGAACCTCTGTGGACTTTGCAGTTGTTGGATATGCCTGGTTAGGTACATACCAAAGGGGGCATTGTACTCAATGATAGGTCTGATGAATGCCGAATACAGTGTAACAATGACTTCCTTGGACTTCGATGCTATACCATTATTTATAAGTTGTGCAACACAGAATGATTTCCTCACCTTTGTAGAGACGTGATGGTCAAAGGCTAGATTACTATCTATGTGTGTCCCTAAGTCCCTGACTAATGGGTCAGCTCTAAGGGGTGTGTTGTCAGTATGATAGTTACCAGGGATGGATGACTTCCCAAAGGATACTATTATGCATTTCTTGGCATTTAGCTTTAGTCCATGGCTCTGACACCAGTTGTTTGTCTGTGTCAGCCCCTCCTGGAGAACATTTGTGTCATTGTGAGATTCAGTGACGGCTCCTAATTTGCAATCATCTGGAAATTTAGTCAGCCAGAGACCACTGACTTCTTTTGACTTGCCTTGACTTCTGAGAAGTAAATGTCAAAAAGGAGAGGTCCAAGGACTGGCCCTGAGGGACTCCACTTGTGACTGGCATCTTTGTAGAAGTGAACTCCCCAATTCTAACTTCCTGGGTCCTGTCTGTAAGCCGATTGGCTGTCCACTGGATGACATACAGGCTTGTACCTAACCTCTTGAGTTTGTCGACAATGCTGGAGTGGGGTATTGTGTCAAATGCCTTGGCCAGGTCAAGGTAGGCAGTGTGAATGATTTTGCCCTCGTCCATTGCTTTGGTGACCTTCTTAAAGAAATCCACCAGGTTGAGTAGGCATGATCTGCCCTTTATGAAACCAAACTGGGTTGGTTCCAGTGTCTGGAGGTTTACTATATCTCTATTTATCATCTCCATGATAATCCTTTCCATGGCTTTACATATAAGACTAGTGAGACTTATGGGTCTATAGTTTCCAGGGTCTGTAGATAGCCCACCTTTGTGCAGGGGGATGACTGTTACCTTTCTCTATTCATGAGATATGAAGCCTGTTTGGAGGCTACAATTAAATAGTAATTCCAGAGGCCCTGATAAGCTATGTTTCATGCTATTTAGAAGGCATCCTGGGATATTGTCTGGGCCCATTGATGCAGTGTGCTTGATCTTAGCGAGAGCATTAAGGACCTGTTCCCTAGTGATAGTGGGGGGAGTTATATTTGAAGATATTTCCTGAGGGAAGGTTGAGAATGGAGAGAGGAGTCAAGTTGGGGCTGAATTTATCAGCCAGGAGATTTGCTATATCTTCTGGCTCAGTATAGGTGGCTTCATTTACAATGAGCTCTACACATAATTGTGTATTACCTTTGAGGTTGCAGACATAACTAAATAATGCTTTGTGGTTGTCCTTGGCCTGGGAGGCCAAACATACCTCAAATTTGGCTTTGCTAGACTTTATTTGTCCTGTGAGTTGTTTGTTTAGTTTGCTGAGGGTGCTTTTATCCTGCTGGGTGCTGCACCTTCTAATTCTTGCCATGATTTTCTTCCTCCTGTTACACAGCCTATTGATTTTGTGATTCCACCAGGGTGGCTTGTTTTTTGAGTTAGTTCTGTACTTCTTCCGGGTGGGTACAGCTGCCTCTATGCAGCTATTAACATGCTTGTACAGGGTCTCTGTGAACAGTTCTGCAGAGGCAGCAGTGTTCTCAGGGTTTATGAGGGCCTGAAATGGTTCAAGGTTCTCACTTAATAGCAGGATGTTAGCCTTAGAATAGTTCCTGAATATTCTAGGTTTAGCTGGGGTCCAGGTTTAAATTTTACTTCAAAGGAGACCGTTTTGTGGTCTGACCTTACCAGGGAAGGCACTTCATTAGGGAGTGTGCAGCACTGTCCCATATTAGTGAGGACCAGATCCAATATGGTTGCACCCCTGGTTGGTGTATTGACGACCTAAGCCAGGGAGTATGTGTTTACAAAATACAGGAATCTCTGTGCATGTATATTTGGTGTTGTATTGGATTCCCAGTTAATAGTGGGGTAATTAAAGTCACCCATGAATATGATATTGGGTTGGATGGTTAGTGTTTCTAATAAGTTTAAGTACATTATGGGTTTCTTAGGTCATAGAGGCGAACCTATAGCTTGCGAGGAATTGATATTGAATTTTACCTATGGTGATTTGAACATGGAGCAGCTCAAGTGCATTGTCCTGTTTGACCAGCCTTGAAGTATATTTATTTTTGATGTAAATAGATACACCTCCACCTTTAGTCCCTGCCTGTGAAGTAGCTGGCCTAAATGTGTGGAAGGGATTATAACCTTGCACTGTTGGTGTGCTCTCCGTGGCTTTAAACCATGTCTCAGTGACTACACAGCCATCAGCATTCTCCAGGGTAAAGAGAGCTTCTAGGGAGTGGAGTTTTTGTTTAGACTCCTAGGACTGAGAGACCATAAAGGAGTAGTGCATTTGTCCTTCTGCATGGGTAGGTTTCACTACATTTAGGAGCAGTTGGTTTTTGTATCAGAGAGGTCAATTTGGATGATATTTTGTAAGTAAAGAAGAGAAAGAGGGTCAGTTAGATGGTTTATAAATAAATTTTTATGCAGTGGTTAACTGAATGAGTGTCAGATAATGTGGTAGTTCCAACCAGTTTAGTAGGTTTAGTGATGAGCAGTGGTGAGAAGAATAATTCACATTTGTTACAAATGTTAGCGATTTTGTTGTAGCATGAGGCTAGTATGTATTTTAGAAAAGCCTGAATATTGGTCAGGAGAGGTGCACCACAAATAATTGATGGTAGAAGGAAGGAAGAGGTGAGATATAGTTTTGCAGAGTGGTTGAAAAAGTATTAATGTCTATAGAGAGTGCCCAGTTTTTGATGTGTTTTTTAATATTGGCTTGAATGTGCAGGTCAAATGTCAAATTTTAGGTTCATAGGTAGGTACTAGGCTATTGGCCCTGGGGCCTGTATAAGCCTAGCCAAAAAAGGTCCCTGGCTTTCGCCACCCAAGAAAGTTATTTTCCTGTGCCCCTGTCTAGCAGAGGCACAGAAGTGATCCCTGGGGTGAATTTCCTATTTCCCATCCAGTTGTCGAGATTTTTCTTAAAGAGGGCTAATGAGGAGCTTTACTTGACATGAATGGGTAGTCTGTTTCAGAGCATGGGAAGTCTCTGGGACAGGAATCTATCCCTCCAGCAGGTTCTGTTTATTGTGATGGCAAGGTTTAGGTCCCTGGAGCATGTGGCTCAGAGGAATTGGGGTTTATGTTTAGCATGTCCAACAGATCTGGGTTTGTCATGGCTTTGTATTTTAGGCAGATGTCACCTCTGAGTAGGCGATAAGCGATGGAGTATAGCTGGAGTTTTTTGAGACGGTCTGCGTAGGGCATCTGTTTGAGGCTGATAATCCTCTCAGTGAGGTATTTCTGTGGCCTTTCTAGTTGTTGTAGATGTCTTGCAAGGTACATGCCAAACAGGATGTTGTACTCTATAATGGGTCTGATGAGGGATGAGTAGAGAGGAACAATGACCTCTTTTTTTCTGGAGGTGAACCCCTTTGTGATGAGGTGTGCCACGTAGAAGGATTTCCTGACTACTGTGGCATTGTGATTATCAAAGGAGAGACTACTATCCACCTATGTCTCAAGGTCTCTTATCACACTTTCGGTGTTTAGTAGACTACCACCTATGTGGTAGTTCATGGGTACAGTGCTTTTCCCAAAGGGGATGACAATGCACTTCTTGGCATTGAGCTTGAGGCCATGACTTTGACACCAAGCATCAGTCTCAGTGAGGTCCCTTTGTAAAATGTCCATATCATTAGGTGATTCTATCATGGCACCTAGTTTTCAGTCTTCTGCAAACTTCATTAGCCAAAGACCTGCTGTATTAGCCTGGAATTCTGAGAGGAGAGGTCCCAAGACTGATGTGGTACTCCACTTGTCATTGCTCTGATGTTGGATTTTGTGTTGGCTACTTTCACTGTGTGGGTTCTGTCAGTGAGCCAGTTGGCCACCCATCCTGTGATATAGGGATTTATGCCCAGTCTAGTGAGTTTATCTATAATTCCAGAGTGGGGGATGGTGTCGAAAGCCTTAGCGAGGTCGAGATAGTCTGTGTGCACCACCTTACCCTCGTCCATGGCTCTGGTGACTGCTTCAAAAAAGTCAGTCAGGTTTAGGAGACATGACCTACCTTTTACAAACCCAAACTGAGTGAGGTCCAGAGTTTGGAGGTTACATGTGTCCTTGTTTATAAGCTCCAAGATGATATATTCCATGGCCTTGCAGACTAGGCTCATCAGGCTAATGGGGTGGTAGTTTCCGGGGTCCGTGGTGGTGCCCCCTTTGTGGAGTGGGATAACTGTCACTGTGCACCATTCAGTAGGCACAAAGCCTAAAGTGAGGCTATGATTGAACATGGTACTTAGGTGGGGTGCCAGTTCATTCTGTAGTTCACGCAGAACGCAGCCTGATGTTGTCAGGTCCCATGGATGCTGTGTTCTTGGCTTTGGAGAGTGCGGTCTTTACTTGTGCAGCCATGATTACAAGGGCTTTGCATTCTTCCAGTACAGTGATGGGCCCTTTGTGGGGTGAGGGGGGTGAATTTTGCACTGAACCCATCTGCCAGGATGTTGGCAATATCAGTTGGTTCTGTATATCTAGTGCCATTGTGCTGTAGCTCAGAGCAGTTCTGAGTGTCTCCATTGAGATTCTTAACATAGCTGTAGAATGCTTTGTGGTTGTCTTTAGAATCCGTGATGATTTTATTTTCATAACTAGCTTTGGAGGATTTTGTGAGGGGTCTCAGCTTCTTACTGAGGTTGACCAGGGAGTTCCTGCAATCAGGGGATTTTACTCTTTTTTTGCAACAGCTTCTTCCTTCTGTTGTAGAGTTTGTTTATGACAGGGGACCACCAGATTGGCTTCCTTTTTTGAAGGATAGCGTCTTGCTTCTGTTGGAGATGGCATGATCCATGCACTCGTGTATGTGCTTATACAGTGTATTTGTATAGGATTCAGCAGTCGAAACCTCTATTTTCTGTCTGTATGGATGTTGTGAAGCTTGCCACTTCTGTCTTAAGAAGCATGAAGTTGGCTTTGGAGAAGTTTTTTATGGTGGTTTCCTTAATGGGGGGTGGGGTTGGGATATTGATGTCTAGGGTGATTAGCTTGTGTTCTGATTTGACCAGCGAGGAGTTGACCTCTGGCATGGAACATTGGTTGTCCATATTTTTAATTACCAGGTCCAGGATATTGCTGCCCTTGGTGGGGATATGGACAAGCTGATCCAGGGCATTGGAATTTATGAATACCAGAAAGCGCTGAGCAAATGAGTTAGTACATGAGTAGTTTTCCCAGTTGATGGTGGGGTAGGGTATTGGGCTATACCTTAATATTACCCAGTATATCAAGAAACATGGAGTGGGCATCCTGGGGCATGGCAGGGGATCTGTAACAAGCTACAACCTGGATTGCAGTCTTGCCCAGAGTTAGTTGCACTTGGATAATTTCAGATGCATTATGTTGAGCAACTAGCCCGGAGATGTGGATATCCTTAATGAAAATGGACATGCCTCCTCCTTTAGTGTTTTGGTCCAGGTTAGGTGGTCAAAAGGTGTGGTATGAGTTATAGCCTGGTAATGCAGGGGTGCTCTCTGGAACATTGAACCAGGTCTCCGTCACTGCATAGATCCATTTTAAGGAGTACCTCGAGTGAGTGCATTTTGAGGTTTAGACTTCTAGCATTGAGTAGCATTACCCTCAGATTTTGTTTGCTTATACCTGCTATGGTGATGAGTTTGTTGTTTGAACCTTGCCTAAAAAAGGCACTATAGGTGTGGCAAGAGCCTTAGCCAGTATCCAGAATCCCAGGGGCGACAGGTGCAGGCCATCTCTGGCAAAACATCGTGGTCTGTCGATCATGTCGTCCCAGGCAGACAGACACTGGACCCCCTCAGAATGACCCCGGAAGCTTAGCCAATTGTTGAAGTCAATCATTTTGTCCTTGTATTGTGGTATCATTCTGGGCGATGGCAGGATGCTACTCAGGGCTAGGGTCATACCTGCCTGGGCTACATGTTCCGAGAGCTCCTCCATGTCTCTTCATGTAGTTTAGGGAGATACGTCTCAGGTCATTCACACCAACATGGACAATGACAGAGTCATATTTGTACTTGTTGTGGAGTGACCTGAGTGCTTGCATTATGTGGCGGATAATGGCACCCAACAAGCAGCTTACAGTAACATTCTCCTTGTTTAGCCTACTGAGTGGGACATCAGTGTGCCTGACTATAGAGTCACCTATGACTAGTGTGTTGGGTACGTTGTTTTGCTTTAAGGTCTGAGGTTGAGTGGCACACTGATTTTGTGGGCTATGTGTCATTTGGGTAGTGTTGGGGGGGTGGTAGTTGCTTGCATTTCAACTTTGGAAGTCTTTGTTTGGGCAGATTTTTATTGAGAGCCTCCGTGAATGTAGGTGTATGTTTTGTGTTACTATGTGTGGGTTTAGGTGGTGTAGGTTTTGATGGACTATGTGTTGAGTGTGGTGTGATGCAGGTGTTTACCTTCTCTTCTTGACTGTCTAGTACATTCTTGGCTGGAGCGAGCTTAGCTTCCAGTTTGATTATATAAGTGAATCTCTCACAGGTTGTAGTGTTGGGTGGTAGGAGGAGAGGGTTGTCAGTGTACATGAGGCAATTGCTACATTGCCCCAAGATGCCCAGAGTCATCAGGTGGACAGGGGAAAATACCGGGAGCTAACCCTTAGACATGCCTGGATAGGTGCTTATTAATTTAAGTACTAAAAACTGTTTTCCTCCTAACACGTGAGGAAAGTTGAGTGCTGCAGTAATTTGTAGATTATTTAGTGCTTGCAACGAGTTTTGAACAAGTGCTGAGCACAAGGAAATATTTTTGAGTGCTAAAACTAGAAAACGGGCTAGTTCTAAGGGAAAATTTGAAGAGCAGACTTTCTGGCACTGGGAATAGTTTAACCCTAGTTAAACGGTGCTGCACAATGCGCAAAACCATGCGAACACGGGTTTTTAAACAGAAAGATGAAAGGGATAGAAATAGCCCAAAATGGCCAGTAAAACTACAGATTCTGAGCTGAAACCACTCCTCCAGTGACAGATAGGCTGCTCAAAGCTCACTACTCTCACTGATGAACAGAGAAGCTTCCTTCTATCTTAGTAAGGTCTGGGCAATACAGAAATGACAAAACAGCCCAGACTTCAGCAAAATCTGAAAACTGCACTCTTCTGGTTATAGAAAGGCAGGAAACGAGTAGAGATAGGATTATTTTGTTTTTTTTTTTTCAAAAATTAAGACAGATGCAGTAAAACAAACACTTTTAAAGTAGAAAAATGGCTATCACACTTGAGTGTGTAGCCCTCAACAGTTCAACAGTAAGTGCAAACAGTATCAGAATTCAATAAAACAGTTCAAATAAGTTGCAAAGATGATAAAAAATGCTCAGAATAGTGCGGCTTTCATCTATGATGATACCTAACAGTCTGGTATATGGTACAACTTCAATTATAGTGTACTTTTTGGCTTGGATGATGAAATTTTCCTTGTTTAGTGGAGTGGATTTTTGGGTCGAAAAAGAACCAGTTTAGTTTTATTGGAGTTTAGGGCGAGATGGTTATTGGACATCCATAATTCTGTAGTAGTGAGGGGGTCTTGTGTGAGTTGGAGTAGTTCTAATTGTGAGTTGGCAGCACAGATGATTGTAGAATCATCTGCATATTGGATGACAATACTTTGTGTAAGAGAGGTGTGGAAGTTATTGATAAACTTGCTGAACAAAAGGGACCCTAGTATGGATCTTTGTGGAACACCTGTTGTTGTGTCAAGGAAAGGAGAGAATTAATTTTGCCATTTGGTTGATTGCCGTCTGTTAGTGAGGTAGTTTGAGAACCAGTTTAGGGATGGGGATGAGATGTCTATACCAGCCAGTTTAGTGATAAGGAGAGGGTGGAAGACCGTATCAAAGGCCTTGGAGAGGTCTAAAAAGAGAGAGAGAGGAAACAATTTTCCCATCATCTTGGGTCTGGTTAATGGTGTCGGAGAAGGATATGAGAGCTGTAGTAGTGCTATAACCTGGTCGAAGCCCATGCTGAGTGGGAGAAAGGATGTGGCTGTGAAGCACATAGTGAAGACGTTGGGGGTGGATACATTTTTCCAGAATCTTAGAGATGGGTGGGAGGCTAGTGATGGTTCAGAAGTTGGAGATGTCCATGTAAGTGCCACCTATATGTAGAGGCAGAATGTATGCCTTTTTCCAGATAGTGGGTATGTAGGATTCCAGAATAAATCTGTTAATACGTATGCTGATGGGATAGGCTATAAAATTGGCAAAGATTTGTAGGAACTCGGGAGGTAGGTTGTCTGGGGCATTGGTGCAAGTTTGGATTTTTTTAAGTAGTTTTTTTATTGTGTTGGTAGGGATAGGTGAGAGAGAGAAGTTGGTGGAAGGGGGAGTAGGGGTATGTTGAGAGGGTGGGTGGGGAGGAAAGGTGGCAGTTAGATTGGCA
Organism: Protopterus annectens; assembly: GCF_019279795.1. Taxonomy (NCBI): domain Eukaryota; kingdom Metazoa; phylum Chordata; order Ceratodontiformes; family Protopteridae; genus Protopterus; species Protopterus annectens. Next base: position 300,904,513 of record NC_056750.1, read on the forward strand.
ATAGTGTTGATGAAATAGGAGACAGAGTGTAGCTATATCTGTGGGTATTTTGTCAGGGTTTGGGCAAGGATTATTTGACCCTGGTTTAGTAAGCAGTTGATGGAGCTCCAGAACTTTTTAGGGTTTTGTTTATTGGTGGTTTTGTAGAGTAAGGTACTGATCTTTTTTGTACAAAGTTTATTTAAACACTACTGATAAAGCAATCAGTTATAAAGAACATAATGCAATTTAATATAAATTATATGCTTTACAGCAAAGTTTTTTTCCAAAGAACTATGTGGTTAAATCCGTAAATCAGTACATTCCTTCAACACTTGAACAATGAGTCAGTTTGAGAAACTTTCCACTGTTTATTGCCACCTTTAATATTTGAAATATTGCACTGTATTTAAGCATTTGAAACTGAAAATGTGACATTTCTTAAGGTGAAATGCCATACACCCAGTTTCATCATTAAAGTTACACTTATACTCTTGCATGTTTTTTTAACCTGTCTTATTCTGTAGTCAATGTGATACTTTATGTAAAGGCAGTAAAATCATTATATAACTACAGCTAGATTCCACAAGTAATTCTTTTTTTCTGCACTAAACTGAACTTAATTAGTATGTCATTTCTCAGTGAATAAACCTGATTACAGATTAACTCTCCACAAGCATAAGCATCTCTACCCTGTTTCTCTGCTCATTTAAAATATGAATAACAATGCGTACTAATCATGATATTATCCCACTGCTTATACTTCATGCATTCTTGAGTGATGTAAAAAATTTCTTTGGTTGTATGTTTACTAACAGTATGATTTTTAAAATGCAAATAGCCCAGTGTCTTTGCACCGTTAGCTCTGTCGTGAGTGGTTGTTAATGTACTTTGGCTCACAGTCAATGGATTCCTTTTGATTGACATTACCTGGCAAAGAGATTGCCTTCTCACATTCCTTTGCCATAGCTCATTGAAGATGTTGCATATAATTGGTCAAACAGCCTGTCTTGTATTACTTCCACTCACAGCGTTAGAGATAAGAGTGAGAGAAAGGGGGGGGGGTGAGGTACTGTTCCTTAGAACTTATATTCTGCATTCAGATTTTAACAATCAGATTGCAACTGCTGAGGTTCAGCTTGCATGGACTTCAGCGTTCTCTTCGGACATGCATACAATTGTACTTGGGAAAAGATTTTATTTGATATAGAGGAAAGAAACTGTCACTGTGTACACATATATGCTGCATGCATTTGACTTTCTAGAAAAAAATGACATATACTTATATTAAATAAATAAATAATGTTATATTTAAATATCTATAGCCATTTAGAGAGTTTGTGTGTGTATATACGCACACACACACACACACACACACACACACACACACACACACACACAGGTTTTGTGTATGCACCTTACAAATTTCAGTCCATATTTATTAGTATCTAAATGCTGGACAAAACTTTGAAAATCCTGTTTTCCTCACAATGTATGTATAGCACAAATAAAGTCAGAGAAAAATGACCATTTACTTGCTGTTCTTCAAGCTATGTCAAGGTTCCTCTGTCCAGTAATAAATTATAAACTTCATAATATGTTTGGTTAATGCTACTATTTCACTGGGTAGCTTAGTTAGAAATGCTGCAGATGCCAATGTATAAAGGCAACTTTGCATAATTACAGAATATCTGGAAATAATGTTACAATTCATTGTACATTAACAATTTAATTATTCTACTCTACAGCATCAAAGATAAGAAACAGCTTTAAGCACAAGAGTAAAAAATAAAGTTATGTATACATTGTAGAAGAGAGGAGTCATTCTTCAGTAAAACAAATAAACAATTAGATCTCTAGAGTACAACAGCGAGTGCATTGACTGAATAATTAGAGAAAAATGTATAGAATCAAAAACTTAGAATAGTGTTAAAAAGCTGTACATTTAGCAACATCGGTGCTAATACTATTTTATATTATACCATGACCCCCCCAAAACGTGCATGCTGATTGGCCAGCGTGCCCGTTGTAAATCGAGTTATACTAATGGAAAAAGGTCTGGTCGCCCGGACTTTTTTCCATTAGTATAACTCGTTTTTTTAAAACACTGTCTCGCTATGTTAAATGGGTTTAACATAGCGAGACAGCTTTAAAATAAGCAACGGAGATCTCCGTTGCTTATTTTAAACTGTCTCATATGTTAAACCCATTTAACATAGCGTTTAATGTTTTAAAAGCAATGGAGAAAGCAAGATCTCCGTTGCTTTTTAGTGTTCGCTATGTTAAATGAGTTTAACATAGCGAGACAGTTAAAATAAGCAACGGACATCTCCGTTGCTTATTTTAAAACTGTCTCGCTATGTTAAACTCATTTAACATAGCGAAACAAAAAAAAGCAACGGAGATCTTGCTTTCTCCGTTGCTTTGCCCACAGCTCTGATGTACTGCGCAGGAGCGCAGTACATCAGAACTGCCGCGGATGCCAGACATCTGCGGAAGGGCAGCAAACAGGCATTATACTATGCCATTATTTAAGAAAAGTAATAGTTTCTTTTCTTAAATAATGTCATGGTATAATAGCAATAACCCACTTCTGGGTGTGGGTAATGCTAAATTTACCCACGGTTGGCTTTGTTTGGTCCCGAGGGCGAAGCCCGAGGGACCAAACCACGCCAACCGTGGGTAAATTTAGCATTACCCACACCCAGGTGTGGGTTATTGCTATATGATTGCACAGATATTATTAATTTTACTTTTTGTACTCTGAGATCCAGCAGTCGAATATATTTTGAGAGAGCCTAGATATGTTTATGGCCAAGAATAACATACAATAATATTCTTCATAATATGTACCTATCTAAAAACAGAATTACGTTGTTGGCAGAGCAACAGTTAGACAGGTAAGACTACGCCTGGGATTCCAAATGACTTACTGAAGGAGGAAGCTTTAACATGGCTATTTCCCCCTGTGCTAAACCTTTTCAGTTCTTAGAGTGCCCTTTCACTGAGTTTTCCCACTACCAGGAGCCTCAGTACAGAGGGCAGTCTTACAGGTAATGGGGCAACCTTGAGTAGTGGCTAAGGATAATTAGCTATGTGATCTCTGCAGAAAATGCTATTGGCTCTCAATTTATGCTACTGAATGAGTCAGAGCATTGCTTAGCCACCTGCAATGTTACTGTTGGAGGAAAAAGTGAATGCTGTGAAAACACTTCAGTTAGCCATTCACTCCTTTGGAAGCAGTTGCAGTACAGGGTAACTTCAGTGAAGATATTTATGTGGGGTGTGTGTTGTATGCATATGTGTGGACATGTGTATGCATGTGTGTAGGGGCACGATAGAAGCTGAATGATGGTGTTTGTGTGTGTGTGTGTGTTTGCACACGCTCACGTATTTAGGTTTGTGTGAGTCTGCCTAGGTGCTCGCACTAGGGGGATTAGGCAAGGAATTGAGAGTCTAGATTTGTATATTCATGTGCATGTGTGTTTCAACATGTGTGTGAGTGAATGGGTGAGAGTGAATGGAGATGTGATTGATTCTGCAGGGCATATTTGCTGATTGGTGAATGTGTATGTATGTGTTTGCATGGGTGTCTAAATGTGCAGGTGTGTGTGTGTGTGTGTGTGTGTGTGTGTGTGTGTTACTATTGAAGGGTCCCTTTGCCAATGTGATTCATGGGCCGCTAGGGAGAACCCAACTAGCATCAGGTCTGATAGTGCTAGCTAGAATGCAGTTCAGAGATATGCAGATGAGGTCTTTTTCACTGTAGTCATAGCTGTCTCTGAATCTTATTTTCTTACTGTTCCAGAAACTGTAGGCAATTATTATGAGCCATTTACTAAATTCCAATATAAGTTAGATAAAAAGTAAATAATTATTATAATAAAAATAATTATTTCTGGGATTAACACACCTAAAGTCAAATTTGAGTAAAGGAGTGAAAAAATAAAATAATTAAGACTATATTAGCAGAAAAAAACATATTGGTGGCAGAAAGTGGTGTGGAAGCTGAATGCAAGTACTAGGACAGTGGATAAGGAGAACTGAGACAGAGGAGACATAGGAATAAATGTTAGGGAGAGCAGGGAAGATGGAAACCTATTATGGTAAAAATAGGATAATTTATATATTATGGTTTGAATACTACAAAGGAAAATGTTTGCATCATAATTAAAGCTGAATGAACTCTTCATGGTTGAGTGAACAAACTGTTTCTTGTAACTTCAAAATGTTTTTGTTGCTTGATATTGGTCTGACCATTCAAGCTAGCCATTTTGAATAATAATAACTTGTAATCTGAATATAGGAAAAACATGATAGAACCCAATTGTTCTGTGTACATGTTTTCACAACCATTGATCTCAAGCACAACCGAAATAATACCTCACAAATTTCTCAGCTGAACAATACCAGTGCAGTTCCTGAAGAGCATCCTGAAACACTCCTGCAAGTCATTCCATTTTTTAAATGCTAAACATAACATGAAAGGCTTTTTCACAGGCCCCATCTGTGCTCCTTTTGTCCTGTTTTCATGGTGGTCTAGGGATGTTGAAGAATACCGTACCTCTCTGTAAACATCAGACACCTAAATACTTCCTATATTCCAGGGCTGCCTGAGCCTCCAATTAACTGACTCTAACTCCTGATAACAATTTTCTGGATGTCTGTTTCAAGCAGAAGACCCAGTTTCAATTCTAATTTAATGGATACCTCACTAAAAGGGGGTTTGGAACCAATCTATCTTGAATAGCTGCTACTTACTAAAATGTGACCTTTTTATATGTAAGTGAAACACTTCTCTCTAGCTCCACCCATAATAACAATTGTTTTATATAAGAAGCATATTCATTCACACACATACACACCAAAAAAAAAAAAAAACAAACTCAAACATTATACACTGACAGAGGAGAAAGTAAGTACTATGTTGATGAAATTAATGTTTCAGAATTAACATTTTGGAATGATGTTTACAGTACAAGGATTAATGATGTATCTTTTTGTTTTTATATAGACTACAATCCAGGCATTTTTCAATTAGTTTGTTAATCAGCAGTCATAATTATGTATCTACACAGCAGACAGTCTGCTCAGAACAGTTTGTTTGTATCTGCTCTAGTGGAGCTGGTATCACTGGGCACAAATACGGAGTCGGAGGAGAAAGGCACATAGACAGTAAGATGTGGCAGTAATGATCAGCGGTGAGGTCACTGAAATGGTGTCCTTTTTGATTACTGGAAGCTGAATTGCCAAATGTCGATTTCTCAATAACACTTATGTGAAAGTTAGAAATCTGAAAAACTCTGGTCTTTCACTTTGGAAAGAAGTGATTCTTTTGATATTAAATAAAAATTTGTGCTAAATATGGTGACTATGGATTTAGTATATTGATGGTTTGTATATGGCGGGATTCTTGCGTCATTCAGGAGGTGCAATTTTCCAAATGTTGTTTCATGCAACTGCTACTGCAGAATCTTTATTCAGGATTTTGTTTGTCTTATGCAACTGATGCAGCCATTTGTTGCTGTGTTACATTGATACAGTTATTTACCATCCATTGGCCATAATCTGATCACAACTACCAAGTCAAAGGAAGCCCTGGTTACCAGAAGTGGGCAACCTTAGTTCAGTCCTAAGTAGGAACAGCACTGATGAGGACATTAAGCACAAAGTACACCCCAACTTGCTAGGTCACCAGTGGGCAGTATAAAAAAGGCTCTTGCTAGCAAGGCTGCTGGTGCAGAGACAAGGATGTTGCCTGCAACATTAATGCCTTAAACGGGAGAGTCCATTTGTAAATCCTTTAGGGCTAATGGTGTGATGGAGGTAGTAAAACTGAACTTCATTTTGGGTAGGTAGATAGGGAATGCTGTAGTTTGCTTCTGCCTGTAGCTAAGAACACATCACCATGGTAAGAAGCTTTATTAGTGGAAGGATTGGGAAGCCTTATGGGAGAGAAGTAGACTGCAAAAAATGGAGGAGGTAGTGGATATCTGATTGCGTCATTGACCCATTCCCCCAACAGGAGCATGGCTGTCTCCTGTTAGCTGTCGGACTTTTGCAAAACATAATGTTAAGCATTAAATGTGACTGACAAGATGTGATGGTGATATTCCAAGGGGTGAGGGCAGGAGGCATTAGAACTTGAGATTCCTAATCAGGAGACTGTTAACTGTGTGAATAGTGAAGTGACCAGGTACAGCAGTCTTGATCTAGGTAAAAGGACAAAGGTACATATCTGGAAGCTAGAAGGTGATCAGTTGTATTCACTGAAAAGAAGCATAATTTATAAAGCACTCATATGAGTGAAAATTTTTTACTTCTATAAAAAATGAACACTCACATGAGTGAATGTTCTCCTTAATGGGATTTTAGCTGGCTGCTTTTTGTGTGAGATCCTGTTGCAATGGGATAAGAGAATTTACGTGTGTGATCTTGGAGATGGTGTATATATTTAACAGGAGATGTGGGCAAGGGGTGGAAGGGGGCATGCCCTCTGCAAAAAAAGTCAGTTTTAGTATTGCTTGTTTTGCTTGGGATGACATGATTGACAGACCTCAATGCTTTGCCAGAGATGGCCTGCATCTGTCACCCCTAGGTTTCTGGACACTGGCTAAGGCTCTTGCCGCCCCTATAGTGCCTTCTTTAGGTGATGTTCCAAAGACCAAATTACCACCGTAACAGCTATAAATAAATGCAATCTGAAGGTTATGCTGCTCAGTGCTAGAAGTCTAAATCTCAAGATGCACTTGCTCAAAACAATCCTCAAAATGGAGAACATCAACATTTGTGCTGTAACGGAGACCTGGTTTAAAGCAGCAGAAAGCACCCCTGTGATATCAGGCTATAACTCATTCCACACCTTTCTGCCCCAGAACACGGACCAAAGCTCCAAAGGTGGTAGTGTCTACATATTCATAAAGGATATGCACATCTCCAGACTAGTAGCCCAGCATAACACATCAGAGATACTTCAGGTACAACTAACAGTGGGTAAGATGGCGAGTCAGGTCGTAGCCTGCCATAGGTCCCCAACCATGTCCCAAGACTCTCACTCCATATTCCTAAGCACCCAGGAAACTATTAGGGTCCAACCCAACACTCTCATACTGTGTGACTTCAACCACCCCTCCATCAACTGGGAAAACTATTCATGCCCCAATACACTTGTCCAGTGCTTCCTGGAATTCATTAATTCCAATGTGCTGGACCAGCTCATTCTTACCCCCCCTAGAGAAGCAACATCCTTGACCTGGTTTGTTACTAACATGGGCAACCATTGTTCAACACCAATAGTCAATTCCTCCCTGGTTAGATCCAACCACAAACTAATTACCATGTAAAGCCACATCTCACCCACACCACCAGCAAAGGTAACCACCATGAAAAACTTCTCCAAAGCTGACTTTGTGCACCTAAAAACAGAGGTGGTTAACTTCACAACACCCATGTAAATGGAAAATTGGTGCATGCCCACTGAATCATACACCAATGCACTGTACGAACACGTACATAAATGAATGGAAGTAGCCATTACCAACAAAACCAAGATGCTCTCCTCCAAAAAAGGAAGCCAATCTGGTGGTCCCCTGTCATTAACAAACTCTACAACAGAAGGAAGAAACTGTTGCAGAAAAAAGTAAAGTCCAAAGACTGGAAAAACTCCTTTAGTAGCCTTAATAAAAAGATGAGATCCCTCATCAAAACCACTAAATCTAGCTATGAAGGCAGAACAGGACACTAAAAACAACCACAAAACCTCTTACAGTTATATCAAGAATCTCCATGGCAATACCCAGATTTTCTCTGAGCTACTGCACAATTGTAGCTCCTATACTGAGCCAACAGATATAGCCAACATACTGGCCGACAGATTCAGTGCCAACATTACCCCTCTCTCCCCCCTAAAGGACTAATCACAATACCGGAAGAATGCCAGGCACCCAGCATTACTGCAGCACAGGTTAAAGCTGCATTGTCCAAGGCCAAGAATACAGCTTCCATGGGACCCGACAATATCCCTGGCTGTGTTCTACATGAACTACAAAGGGAGCTGGCACCACACCTGTGTTCCCTGTTCAATCACAGCCTCACCTCAGGCTTTGTCCCAACAGAATGGCGCACTGCAACAGTCATCCCTCTCCATAAAGGGGGAGCGACTACAGACCTTGGGAATTATTGACCCATTAGCCTGACGAGTCTGATATGTAAGGCTATGGAGTGCATCATCATGGACCTAATTAACAAGGATATAGGGAATTTCTGAACTCTGGATCCCACTCAATTTGGTTTTGTGAAGGGTAGATTATGCCTGCTCAACCTGGTTGACTTCTTTGAGTCAGTCATCAGAGCTGTGGATGAGGGCAAGGCAGTTCATATAGCATACCTCAATCTGGCCAAGGCCTTTGATAACATTCCCCACTCAGGAATTATTGATAGACTCACCAAACTAGGCATCAACCCCTATATCACTAGGTGGGTTGCAAACTGGCTCACAGATAGAACCCACAGTGTGAAAGTATCAGACTCCAAGTCAGACTGCTGACCAGTCACGAGTGGAGTCCCACAGGGATCGGTCCTGGGTCCTCTCCTGTTTGGCATCTACTTCTCAGAAGTCCAGGCCAACACAGAGAGACTCTGGCTGATCAAGTTCACCGATGATTGCAAGCTGGGAGCCATTATTAACTCCCCAAGTGATGTAGACATCATACAGAAAGACCTCACTGAGACCAATGACTGGTGTCGAAACCATGGCTTTAAGCTTAATGCCAAAAAATGCATCATCATTCCCTTTGGGAAAAACTCAGTTCTCACTAATTACCACATTGATGGGAGCCCACTGAACACTGAAGGTGGTATAAGAGATCTGGGGACACAGGTTGACAGCAACCTCTCCTTCAACCACTACATTGCCACTGTGGTCAGAAAGTCCTTCTATGTGGCCCATCTCATTACCAATGGGTTTGCATCCAGGAAGAAAGAGGTCATCCTCTCTCTCTACTCTTCCCTCATTAGATCAATCATCGAGTATAACGCCCCATTTGGCTTGTACCTCACTAAACACCTGCAACAGCTGGAAAGGCTACAAAAGTATCTCACAAAGACAATCCTAGGCCTTAAACACATGCCTTACATGGACAGACTTAGGAAACTCCAGCTTTTCTCTGTCTCACATCATCTATTAAAAAGCAATCTCTGCTTGACTTACAAAGCCATGTATGACTCAGCCCTGTTAGAAATGTTACACCTAAAGAAATCCCAATCCCTTTGCACCACATGTTCCAGGGACCTCAACCTCATTACCACAATCAACAGAACATGCTGGGGTGACAGGTTCATAACCCAGAGACTGCCCATGCTCTGGAATAGACTTCCCATACATGTCAAGCAGAGCACCTCACTGTCCCTTTACAAGAGAAATCTTGATGAGAGGATGGGAAATAGAAAGTTCACACCGTGGATCACTCCAGTGGCTCTACTTGATAGAGGCCCCGGGAACTAACGGTGGCATGATGCCAGGGCACTTCTATGGGCTAGGCTTGTAAAGGCTCCAGGGCCGTTGGCCTAGTACACAATTATGAAACTACGAATTATTTTAGATAAAATCTAAAATGATCGCTCTTTTGAGCTTTCAATATTTCATGACCATTCGTATATAAGTATATGAGAGTGAGAGATACACACACAACATATAAATCTATATCTATAGATGTATATGTATATATGGGTCTGGCTGTCAAAAGTCAACATACTGAATGGGAAAAAAGTTGGTACAGCTGTTCGAAAGTACCACCTTTTTTCTGTTCAACTTTGTGGTACACTGAAGATCAGGGATTTTGCCCTTTCGCCACTGTAGTATATATCATTAGCTTGTATACACACACACATAAAATCTACACTTCTCACCGAGTGTTAGACTCTACTAAAGTTGTCGGAATGTGGCTTGTGCTCCCAACATCTTCCAAAACATATCACTTGATTTATAACAAATGTTCTTAATATAATTTGAAAAGGTGGTAACATATATTCACATTTCCACATTATAGCAATGTATTTTAGTTGTATAACTGGTGACAGACAGCACACACAGTGTTATCTTCTTTGTTGTGCCTACTGTCCTCTTTGTTGGAACAGGTATACTTTGCTTTTTTAATGCTACATTTAGCTCTTGAGTATGGATACAGTACAACATTTTGAAAAAAGAAAGCTGTAAATCTGCTTTTGCTAAGTAGACTATTCTGGGTTCCAAATATTCTGTGTGTATACCTTTTTTAGATCACCCTACACTACAGATCGACCGCATGCATACAATTTTTCAGAAAAATACATCCATGCTACACATCCACATAACACTCTTTCAGTAGAAACATATGCAGGGCTAACCCCCTGACTGACACACACACACACACACACACACACACACACACACACACACACACACACCATACCACACACTTCACTGAAGAAGATACAACTTCTACACGGGTCTATGTTAAATAAATGAAAGCTTAAAATGTCGAGTACAACATACTCAAACACTTTTAAGCAACTGCTCAGAATGTCAGAAAACACAATCACAAAATGTTTTGTTTGGCCACCTACCCCTCCCAAGTGCTACAGGACACAAAACCAACTAACAGCAGTTACATACATATAATAAAAAAAAAAAAAAAAAAAAAAAGGGAAAACATACTGTAACTTTGCAAGCAGGGGGCAAGCCCCCCTGCATCCCCCTACTTAAATATACCAACTCCGAGACTACACTTCAGTGCAGAAAAGGGAAATTCTCCCATTCTGCACCATACGGCGCCATTAGCACTAGCTTACATGACATATTACATCACATATGTCAGTGCGGGCCAAACAAAATATTTCAGAACTCCATTTTCTGACGTTCTGAGTAGTTGATTAAATAAACGTTCGCTTAAAAGTGTTCCAGTATGTTGTACTCGACATTTTAAGCATTTGTTTATTTAATGTAGACCCCTTCTATACTATACCTACACTGCCACTAAAGGCCACAACAAGTATATTGCACACTTTATCTATGCTATACCTACACTGCCACTAAAGGCCACACCAAGTACATTGCATACTTAATGCATTCTTTAGCTACTGTGACATATTCTATGCTTTAAAGTAGTCAGAAGTTCAGATGTACAGGATATGAAATGGGATAAAGTAATAGCCAGAGAAACTGAAACAAAAATTAAGAAAAGCTCCTAAATGGAAAACCACAGGCCCAGGTGCAGTACCTTACTTCTGGCTAAAAGTATTAACATCTTTATGTAAAGATTTAGCCCTGAGTAAGAACTACTTATATGCACAGCATGAACAGATACCAACCTGGTTAACAAAAGGAAAAATGATACTCCTCCTTAAGAGTAAACCTGCAAGCTATCCTAAAAACGTATAGACCAAAAACTTGTCTTCCGACATTGTATAAACTACATACTGGAAATGATGCTGACAGTTTGTAGTCATTTAGAAGAAAATTCAGTCATGTCAATAGAACAAAAGGGTAACAAAAGAAAGTCATATAGAACAAAGAATCATTGTTGTTAAATAAAATCATAATGGAAAATTGCAAAAAGGGGAAGAATCTAAGTATGACATGGATAGATTACAAAAAAAAGCATTTGACAGGATCCCACATTCATGGATAAAACAGTGTTCATAAATGTATAAGATACACTCTATATTGATCAATTGCATTACAGTGATCATGAAACAGTGGCAAACCACTTTGCAAGCTAATCCATGATAAAGGACAAATTATTATTCCAGGGTGACTTTGTGTCACCGCTGCTCTTTTGTCTTGCCCTTAACCCATTAAGCTTTCTACTTTACAGGTTGGGTATGGTTGCAATTTGGGTCCTAGAAAACAGCAAAGTATAAAGACTTCTCATCTTTTTTTTGTGGATGATTTAAAACTGTATAGTTCATCAGATAATGGTGATGGACAGGTTGACAGATGAGATCAGACAGGAGTCCCCATGGACTATGATGTTTGCAGATGACATTGTGATCTGTAGTGAGAGTAGCGAACAGGTGGAGGAGACCCTGGAGAGGTGGAGATATGCTCTAGAGAGAAGAGGAATGAAGGTCAGCAGGACTAAGACAGAATATATGTATGTGAATGAGAGGGAGGATAGAGGAATGGTGAGGATGCAGGGAGTAGAGGTGGAGAAGGTGGATGAGTTTAAGTACTTGGGATCAACAGTTCAGAGTAATGGTGAGTGTGGAAGAGAGGTGAAGAAGACAGTACAGGCAGGATGGAGTGGGTGGAGAAGAGTGTTATATGGGTTGGAGACAGTGGCACTGACAAAAAGGCAGGAGTCAGAGCTGGATGTGGCAGAGTTAAAGATGTTAAGATTTGCACTGGTTTTGACGAGGGTGGATAGGATTAGGAATAAGTATATTAGAGGGTCAACCCAGGTTGGGAGGTTTGGAGACAAAGCCAGAGAGGCAAGATTACATTGGTTTGGACATGTGCTGAGGAGGGATGCAGAGCATATTGGGAAAAAGATGCTAAGGATGAAGCTGCCAGGTAACAGGAAAAGAGGAAGGCCTAAGATAAGGTTTATGGATGTGGTGAGAGAGGACATGCAGGTGGCTGGTGTTGCAGACCAAGATGCAAAGGACAGGAAGAAATGGAAAGAGGTGATCCACTGTGGTGACCCCTAATGGGAGCAGCCGAAAGAAGAACAAGATAGTTCATCAGATGAGGATCTGAAAGCACAACTGCAAGTGGTCAAAACTTTCTTAGATGATATAAGAATGTCATTTGGTCTTGATAAATGTGCACAAGCAACATTTAAAGCAGGAAAGCTGCAGCAACAAGAAAACAGTTTGGGACAGGAATGTGATATAAAGGAACTTGTGCAGGAGTGGGTGCATAAATGTTTGGGAATTGATGATGGATCAACATTAAACCATGAACAATTACGAATAAAACTCTGTGAGGAATACTTCAGAAGATTAAAATTAATACGGAAAACAGCGTTGACATCTAGGAACAAAGTCCAAGCTATTAACCAATTTACTCTTCCTGTTCAAACTTACAGTTTTGGGGTGACTGACTGGCCCCAAATGGTATTGGATGAGTTGGACAGGAAAACAAGAAAAATTCTTCATGCTTATCAAATAATATATAAAAATCAGCATATACCAAGATTATATATTTCCCCATTCTGAAGGTGGTATGGGCCTTCATGAATATATAGATCTGCAATCATAGGACTGCATACATATCTGCTGACTTCCGCGGATCCAAACATAGTGGAAGTTTTCAAACAAGGGGAGAACAAATATAAGCTGACTTCCCTGCTTATATTAGCATAAGCATATTGGTGTCAAGCAGGAATGGAAATCAAACCAGAAGTAGACAAAATCAGGCAGCAATGAAATGCACCAAAAACAAAAGAAAGACTATAAGGAGAAGGATCAGGTGAGAAGGCAGGAAAGGCAAAATAAAGTACAGAAAACATACAGAACAACCTCATGTCGATCAGGATCTGACACAAGAATGGTTAAGGACAGGTGAATTTAAACCAAAAGATGAAAGGTTAATACTGGTGGCCCAGGATAGTGGACTCTGTACATGTTGCTTTACAAAGTCCATTGAATACTGGGAGAAACAGATAGATGCAGGTTCTGTAAAACAGAAGTGGAAGCAGTTGCACATCTTGTTGCAATTAGTGTGTCACATGCAGCAACAATGTGTGACTGGATACACTAATGGCAGAAGGCCTGTATATTGAAAGGCATAGTAATGTGGCAAGACTGTTGCATTGGGGAATGTGCAAACATTACAATACTGAAGTAGTTGAAAAGCTTTGGTAACATGAATATGTTTATAACTGTCAGTTCAAAAAATAGATGTGAGAAAACCAGATATAGCAGTCCGTGAAAAACAGATATAGCAGTCCGAGAAAACCAGATATAGCAGTCCGTGAAAAACAGCTATAGCAGTCTGTGAAAACCAGATATAGCAGTCCATGAAAACCAGATATAGCAGTCCGAGAAAACCAGATATAGCAGTCCGTGAAAACCAGCTATAGCAGTCCATGAAAAGAAGACAAAAGTGGTATTGATCACTGAAATTGCTGCACCCAGTGATTACAGTGTCATACATACAGAGGAATACGAAGTCAGAAAGTATCAGGATTTGCTTGCAGAAATGAGGGTGATGTGGCAGAAGGGATACCCAGACAGTTCCAACATTAGTAGGAGCAATGGGTCACATAAAAAAGAATTTGCAGATGTATTTAGATATGGTATTGATACATTTAACTCCATATGAATTGCAGAAGGAGTCATTTCTGGGCACACCGTGGGTGCTGTGAAGAGCACTTTTTGCTAACACCAAAAACTGAAACAATATTAATTTCACAAACATTAGTCATACTTGTACTTGGGAATGGGGTTCATTCCTGTCACAGTATTAGAAACTCAAAAGATTTGGAGAAATTAAACCCATAAGATTCTTTTCATTGTGCTCATTCTATATGCAATAAGCATTGTTTATATCCACACAAGATTAACACTTCCTAGTTTGTAAACACTACATTCACACGTCTCCTACATCATCTCACTGTTACGCTTCATTTAGACATTTGCTCATTCTATCACTTTCATATCTTGTCTCGCAGACCTGTGAGTCACACTTCTAGTCAGAACATTCACAAGAATGCCATCGAGTGCAAACTATTTAGTGTTCTCACATTGTCTGCCTCCAAGGCTAGTATTGATGATTGGATGGGTAGATACACATTTATACCAGTGCTGTCATATATAGCACTGCCTGATTCAGGAGGTGGGCACTATTGAGTACTCATAAAGGGTGGCAAAAACTTTAAATGTGTCTACCTAAAGGTGTGTATGACTAGGCCACTTATAGTCTCTGTGATAAATTGCCTAGTATTCATAGGATCATAAGAGGTTACTAGGCTTATGGGCCTAGGGCCCTTACAAGCCTAGCCAAGTATAACCCCTATTCCCAAGAATATCAAGGTATTAAGTAGAACTAAGTCAACAACTATTGCCCTTGTCCAAGAGGGACACAGCTAAAACTCCTGGGGTGAATTTGCAGTTTCCCATCCAATAATCCAAATTATGCTTAAATAGTGTCAGCAAATTGGAAGTTTAAGTTGATGTCACATACTTGGTTGAGTTCCCTAGAGCGAGTGCATCTTATACCATTTGATTCACGAATGTGCAAAATTTCCACTATAGCAGGATCTGAGATTGCTTTTTACGCAAGGCAGATGGTGCCTCTGAATAGTCTGTAAGACACAGGGTATAGTGACAGTGATTTCAGTCTGTCAGCATATGACATATGCTGAAGACCTTGAATTTTCTTTGTAAGAAACCTTTGCGGTCTTTCCAGATACTACAGTTTCCTGGTAAGGTACATATGAAAGGTAGCATTGTATTCTATTATTGGCCTGATGAGTGAGGAGTACAGGGGGTTATAACCTCTTTTTGTTCTGGATTCAATGCCCTTACTTATGAGGTGGGTGATGCAGAAAGCCTTTCTTACCACTGTGGAGACATGGTGGTCAAAGGAAAGGTTGCTGTCAACCTGTGTGCCCAAATCTCTCTCCACTGATTGTTTGCTTAGGGTGCTGTTATTAATGTAATCTGCAGGGACATTGCCCTTCTGTAGGGGATGATAATGCATTTTTTGCACTGAGTTTTAGCCTATGACTTTGGCACCAGTCGTTTGTCTAATTCCCTCTTGTAGGATGTTGACATTATTTGGGGACTCTATGACTACACCCAGTTTGCAGTCATCAGCAAACTTTGTAAGCCATAGGCCTTTTGTTTTAGCCGGTAGGCCCAAGAAGTAGATTCTAAACAGTAGGGAAACCCCACACTGATCCCTGTGGAACACCACTGGTTACAGGCCTGCTGGTGGTGGTAAAGTCACCTATTTTGATTGTGTGCATTCTATCGGTGAGCTAGTTTGTAACCCATTTGACAGTATACGGGTTGATCTCTAGCTGGGTGAGTTTATGAATGATGCTTGAGTGGGGAATAGTGTCAAAGGCCTTGGCCAGATCCAGGTAGGCCATATGCATGGATTTGCCTTTGTCCAGGGCTTTACTGACTGTCTCACATAAGTCTATCAACTTCAAGAGTAAGGATCTCCCTTTAACAAAGCCAAACTGGGTTGGGTCGGGTTAAGCATTTGGAGGTCTCCTATATCTTTGTTAATAAGGTCCATGATTATTCTTTCCATAGCCTTGCAGATTAGGCAGGTCACGCTTATGGGTCTATAGTTCCCAGGGTCTGTAGAGGCACCTCATTTATGTAATGGGATGACGGTTGCTGTTTTCCATTTAGCAGGTATAAAAACCAGTGCTTAGACTGTGGTTAAAAAGAGTATCTAGCAGTGCAGCTAGTTCCTGTTTTAATCCATTTAGAATGCAGCCTGAGATATTATCAGGTCCCATAGAGCCTGTGTCTGTGGCTTTGGAGAGAGCATTTATGACCTGCACCTTCAAGATAGAAGGTGGAAAGCAGGTGATAGGGATGCTTTGTGGGATATGTGTGGGGACAGGGGGAGAAGTTTTCACTGAACCTGTCAGCTAGCAGGTTGGCTATTTCTGTAGGTTCAGTATATGTGGTGCCATTGACGATCAGTTCAGCGCAGATCTGGGATTTTCCTTTAAGATTTGTGAAGGAGGCTAATTTGAATTCATAGTTAGCTTTAGAATGCCTTATCAGCTGTCTTATTTGTGTGCTTAAGCTGAGGAGGGAATGCTTCCAGTTCAGAGACCGTTCCTTCCTGCTCTTGGACAGCAATTTCTTTCTCTTATTGTATAACCTGTTAATGGTGAATGTCCACCAGGCAGGCTAGTTTTTTCTTGAGGATCTTGGTCTTAGTCCTATCAGGTATGGCTGAGTCAATACATTTGTATAGATGCTTATACAAGGCATTGGTGTAAATTCCAGTATAGGTGTCCATGCCATCAGTGATGGCAGTGGCTATGAAGCTATTACTGTCTTCACATATTAGGGTGCAATTGGCTTTGGAGACATTTTTTAGTCTAGTTGCTGCTAATGGGGGAGTCAGATGTTATTGTTACTTCTTATTACACTGATTTATGATCAGACCATACTAGGGAGGGCTACACACATGGGGTGGTACAACGATCACCCATGTTAGTGAGCACCAGATCCAGAATGTTTGGGCCCCTTGTGGGGGTGTCAACCAACTGGTCCAGGGCATTGGAGTTGATGGATGGGTAGTTAAAGTCACCTAAAACCAGGGTGTTTGATTTTATCTTGAGTGGTTCAAGTAGATCCAAGTGTGCAGTGTGGGTATCTTGGTTCATGGAGGGGGTCCTGCAACTGGCAATAACTTGGAGAGGGGTCTTAACTACAGTCAGATGGACCTGGATTAGTTCAAGGAAATCTTTTTGTTTAACCAGTCTAGAGGTGTATTTATCTTTTATGAAAATTGATACTCCACCTCCTTTAGTTCTCGCACTTTCAGTTTGTGGTCTGAATGTGTAGAAGGCATTATAACCCAGTATGGCCGGGGTGCTTTCCGCAGCCTTAAACCAAGTCTCTGTGATTGCGTAGATGTCAATATCTTCTAATGTGAGGGTTGCTTCCAGTGAGTGCAGTTTTATGTTTAGATTCCTAGCATTTAGCAGCATAAACCTGAGGGTGCTTTTTGAAGATATTTTTACATCAGGAATGTTGTTGTTGTGACATTGCCTAAAAAGGCACTATGGGGTAGGCAAGAGCCATAGCCAGTAACTAAAATCCCAGAGGTTACAGATGAAGACCATCTCTGGCAAAGCAGCATGGTCTATCTATCATGTCATCCCAGGTTGACAAGTACTGGATCCCCTTATAATGACACTAGAAACAAAGCCAATTGTTGAAGTCAATTGTTTTTTGTTTATATTGTCTAATCATCTTAAGTGAAGGCAGTATGCTGCTCAAGCTTAGCGACATACCTACCTGAGACATATATTCAGAGAGCTCAGTCATGCCTGTCTTTATATAGTCCAGTGAGGTACATCTCAAGTCATTCACACCAACATGAACTGTGACAGAGTCATAATGGTACTTGTTGTGGAGAGACTTAAGTGTGTGTGTGTGTGTGTGTGTGTGTGTGTGTGTGTGTGTGTGTGATCTGATGGATCCTGGCACCCAACAGATGGTTGACAGTAACCTTCACCTTGTCCAACCTGGTGAGTGGGACATCTATGTGTCTCACTATGGAGTCGCTTATGACCAAATATAATTTGGTTTAGATGTGCCTTGCCTTAGGGGCTTGTTTGGTGAGACACTTGTGCTTGTGGTTTTATGTGTATTGAGTGCTGTAGTACTGTATTAGGTGTAGCACATTTGTGTTTCAGAGGTCTCTAGCATTTAGGTAAATGTCTGGTGAGTACCTCTGTGTATGATGGTTTATGTGCTGAGAGCATGGTTTGTGCAGGAGGTGTAGTATGTGGGCTGACAACCTTTTTAGTGTCACTGTTCTGTGAATGAGAGCGCATGGATTCCAAATTCTTAGTATATATGCATCTCTCACAAATTGAGCTTGAGTGGTTTAAGAGTAGTAGGTCGTAAGTGTACATGAGGCAATTGCTACACTACCTCAGGATATCCATGTTAATCAGGCTAGCAGGAGAAACAGAGGAGAACTGACCATCCATAATGCTAGGTGTAAATTTGCTTACTTTAATGAGTAAGGATGTGGTTTAACTGGGGGCTTAATGCTGGGTCTATACTAATGGGGCTGTCATGGGGTACAAGACTATTAGGGATTAGGAGATTTCAGTTAAAGTGGCAAATGGTGTAAAAAGCCCAACTGAGGTGCTCTCTGAGCAGCTAAGCTCAATTTAAGAAACTCCTCCATTGGAGCCCAGGCAGCTTCTAAGGGGAAATAAATCTACTTTAGCTTTTGCATCTATAACCACCAGTGGTTACCTCCACTGCGCAGTACTGTGCAAAGGTGCGCTACATGCAAACAGATTACTCAGATTGCTCAGATGAAGATAATGGAGCAGTGGCTGGTCGCCAAACTCTGTGGAGCTGTGTTAAAACAGGCGCAAACCCGAGGAAACATGGGGCTTATGTAGCAACGGTGAGAACCCTTTTTTAAAACAAGTTAAGTAATTTTCAAACAAACTGGCCAAAGGAAATGCTCAATACTGAGCCTTAATCCAACAATCTCCAACTTAGATGGGTTCTTTGCTACACTCTTCTGCCACAAGGGTGCAGGGGGTGCTCTTAATGTAAGATGGCTGGTTTTAGTGCCCAGATAATGCCAAACAGTCTAGATTCAGCAAATCTAATCTAGCCTATGCTATAAAATACACAAGTACTAGAAAATACAAAGTGCAGGAAAAACAGTCTCAAACAGCAAACAGCTGAAACAGAGAGAGAAACAGCAAAATAGTTAAAATGGCTACAAAACAGTTCAAAGTAGATGGCAATTCAGTAATACACAGTTTAACAGTGCAGTACAGTGAATAAAAATACTTATTTTTTGTAGATTTCAAAGGATGCCTTGGACTTAGTTTGGAATCACTCCAGAGATCAGAGATAGCACACCAGCCCTAGAGCAGCTCTTGTAGACTGAGCACAGGCCCTTGCAAACATACTGTGTAAATACAAGCTAAATTAAGAAATTTTCAAACAAGCTGCCCAAAAGAAATACTCAGTACTGAACCTTATTGCAACAATCTCCAACTCAGATGGGTCATTTGCTACACTCTTCTAAAAATTAGTACTAGGCTAGCTGCCTTTCTGGGCAATTTTAAGCCTAGCTAATTATTACTTAAAATTTTGATGGAATAATAAAAATGTGTATTTACAGGCATTTTCTGAAGACAAAAATGTCTGTAATTGCAATGACAGATTCAGAAAAAGCATTCCCTCAACAAAGCAGGAACTGCTCAAAGATCGTATAGTCTGTTCAGTTAGACTTGACCCCAACAGCTTGGCTTTATGAATAGCAGACCCTAACTTTTTAATCAGGTAAACATCTTCTAAAGGGTTACAGAGATGGTGCCCATGCAGTGCATGTGGAGTATCTTGACCTGTCCAAGACTTTCAATACCCGTCTCCATGGTGGCATAGTACAAAAACTAAATGCATTATAAAAAATCAGTTTGTGTATTAAATTGGATAGCAAACTGGCTGGAAGACAGAATCCACAGAATGTAAGTTGCAGGTGCTTCATTAGAAAGTATGACGTGGTGTTCCTTCAGGGCTTAGTGTCTGGACCTCTCCTTTAGGGTATTTACTTCTTAGATCTCCAAGCAGACAGCCACGAACTCTGCCTAGCAAACATTGCAGATAACTACATACAGGATTGTCTGGGCACTAAAACCAGCCATCTTACATTAAGAGGACCCCCTGCACCCTTGTGGCAGAAGAGTGTAGCAAAGAACCCATCTAAGTTGGAGATTGTTGGATTAAGGCATATGACACTTATGCTTCAGAATGAACTCCCCTTAGTAAACTCTTGGTGTATTAAAAATAGGCTCTTACTAAAGGCTAAAAAGTGTAATATCATCATTTTTGGTAGGCAGCCCTTCCATTATTCGTACTGTATAGACAACACACTAGTACAAAATGAAAATGTTTTGGGGACCTATGTACTTGGGTTGATAACTCCAACATTTTGACTACTGTGTGATAGTTGCCAGGGTATCCTTTTAATCATCTTGGCAAATTGCTAAAGGAATATCATCAAGGTCTGACGAGGTAGTTATTTCCTTATATTCAGCATTAATCAGGTCAATTATGTATCTCATTAAACATATCAAACAATTAGACCCCAAAAGATTCCTAATCAGAAAGATCACAGACCTAAAGTCCTTAAACTACCAAGGAAGGCTTGAGGCTGTATCCCTTTATTTAGTGTCTTATAGACTTTTGAGGGAAGATCTCTGTCTTTCTTACTGTGTCATTACAGACAAGATTGTTCTGGACCTCCTTTCTCTACAAGTCTAATATCCCCACCAGTTCTAGAACTAAAGATTTAAATCTTCACTAACAGATAAATAACATGTGTTGGAGAGACAGATTTATAAACCAGTGTCTCCCAATCCTCTGGAATAAATGTCCCTGTATGTTAAGCATTGCAACTCACTGTCTTCCTTTAAACATAAAGTAGATGACTGGATGGGTATACACAGATTTACTCTGGGATTGACTGCTATGGACGTCCAGGAGAAAGGATGGTGTGGCCTGATGGAAGGTGCTGGCAAAGAGTGAACGATCATAAGACTCGAGTGCCACTGAAAACTGATGAATCTATGAACCTATAAATCTATGTATGATATGAAATTCATAGAAGGACTCTCATTGTATCACACACACTGCATCACAGTAGGCAGAACTGCTGTACATTAGACAGAAGGGAGCCACACTTCTTCTGGCTATAACTGTATGTAGAATGACAGGACACAGGTCAAGCCACTACATGTGCCATACAATTTAATAGTCTAGCCGACATAGTTATAGCACAACACATGTAGAATCTGCTATGTTGTCAGAATATGTCTATCCACCTCTGCACAGCAGGTAGTGACACTGATGCTGTGCCACACTGGGCATAACCAAATGGTGGATGTAATGACCTCCCACACATGGATACATGTGAGCAGTATGACTATAAAACAACACATGTATGCAGAGCAGTAAAGTTGAACAACATGCTAGCCTGTGTGATCCTCAAATGCATTTCCCCATGGTTGTGGTATGTCACTTGGATGTGTGCTATTTGGGACCTATATTGTGATTTATAGCTTAATTGCCCTCATAGAAAAGCCAGACACATATAGATGTGTATGATGTGCAGAATGTGCATATATATTTAGTTGTGTATATATATATATATATATATATATATATATATATATATATATATACATGTGTGTATACATGTGTGTGGTTAATGAGAAACTGAGTGAGAGAGAGAGACAGAGTAAAACAGACAGACTGCAATGTGGATATTATTACTGCTTTACATTGTGATATTCTACTCTCTATGGACAGTACTTATTACTGCAGTACACTCGATGAGCAGTACTTATTATTGGAATGCATTGAAGTATTGCACTCTTAATGGGCAGTACTTATTACTGTAGCACATTCTGATATTCTACTTTCAATAAGCAGCAGGTATTACTGCACTACCTTGCAATATTCTGCTCTTAATGGGCAGTACTTATTACTGTAGTACATTGTAATATTTCTATCTATCTATCTATCTATCTATCTATCTATCTATCTATCTATCTATCTATCTATCTATCTATCTAGCTATCTGTCATTTGTTAACCAGGATAGTCCGACTGGACAACAAGTGTCCATTTTCAGCAGAGTCCTGGGGAGGAAAGCTCCATACAATTTCAAAATAGAAGCATACAATTACAAAATAAATGCAATAGACGTTAAGAATGACAAATGATAAATAAGTTACAAGTGAAAGGTCGAAACAGGGTGTGTGCTATAGAAAAGATTCAGCAGTTAATATTACAAAGTCAATATGCCAATATGTGAGCATAGTCCATTCCTAATACATAAACATACAAATAATATTATGTACAATATATACAGTGTGGATACGTAGAGAACAGTGTTGTAAGGTATTCCCCTATTATAAAACAGTATATAGAAAGTATATGTAGAAGCCTTGGCAGAACACTTGTATTGTCCACAGGAAGTAGGGAATAAACCCCTGTAGGTAAATGAGGCCTCATGGAGGTCCACTGCAGTTATGGATGGTGTAGAGGTATGATTTAAGGAGGTTCTTGAAAGAGGGTGAACACTTTTGTAGTCTGAGGTCTGGAGGAAGGTTGTTCCATGTTTTAACAATGTCATGGACGAAGAGAGATTCCCCAGAGTTGTTTTTACATGAGATGTTTCAATTAAGGCTTTGTTGCTGGACCGTAATTGTCTATTAGAATTGTATTCTCAATGAGCAGTACTTATTACTGAAATACATTTAGATATTACACTCTTAATGGGCAGTACCTATTACTGCATTACATAGTCATTTTCTACTCTTAATGGGGAGTACATATTACTGCAGTACATAGTCATATTCTACTCTCAATGGGCAGTACATATTACTGCAGTACATTGTCATATTCTACTATTAATGGGCAGTACTTCTTGCTGGAGCACATTATGGTATTCTACTGATTATGGGCAGTACTTATTACTGCACTGCATTACAATATTCTAGTCTCAATGGGCAGTACTTATTACTGCATATCATGCCTACCCAACCTGGTGGACGACTTTGAGAAGATCACCAAAGCAATGGATAAGGGCAAAATTGTTCACACTGCCTACCTTGACCTGACCAAGGCATTTGACACAATACCCCACTCAGGCATTGTTGACAAACTCAAGAGGTTAAGTACAAGCCTATATATCAACCAGTGAATAGCCAACTAGTTCACAGACAGGACCCAGGAAGTTAGAATTGGGGAGACCACCTCTACAAAGAGGCCAATCACAAGTGGAGTCCCTCAGGGATCAGTCCTTGGACTGCTCATTTTTGGCATTTACTTCTCAGATGTCAAGGCCAATGTCAGTGGTCTCTGGCTGACTAAATTTGCAGATGATTGCAAATTAGGAGCTGTCATTGAAACTCACACTGACACAAATGTTCTCCAGGAGGGGCTGGCACAGACAGACAACTGGTGTCAGAGTCATGGACTAAAACTAAATGCCAAAAAATGCATAATAGCATTCTTTGGGAAGTCATCCATCCCTGATAACTATCATATTGACAACACACCCCTTAGAGTTGACCCAGTAGTCAGGGACTTAGGGACACACATAGATAGTAATCTAGCCTTTAGTCATAAAACAAAGCCGTGGAAACAGTTGAACACAGTTGCGACCTTCTCCTTCTTTATTGATTCACAAAACAGGTAGTGTTTAGCGCTTTCATTACCATAGGGACTTCTTCAGAATTACCTATTGCCACTCATACAAACATTAAATACTACTATACATCACATGATGTTAATCAACTCATTACATAATTAAAATCAATTACATAACCAATTTAAAGGTAAAAATATAAATCTTATATATACATATATATATATATATATATATATATATATATATATATATATATATATATATATATACACACATACACACAGACACACACACACACACACACACACACACACACACACACACACACACACACACACACATGCACATATAGGTTTACCTTCAAAATTTTGACGGTCGGAACTTTGAACCCGCTTCTGTGAACTCAGAACTGCACCTTCTTAAAACCTCGAATGCCGATGTTCCAAACCACAAAATCTCGCCCCCTTTTTGACCCATGTTAGCACTTGTTAGTAGGTGAGGTGTAGTCAGAAATGTTGACATTCGAGGTTTTTTTGAATTTGTGAAGTTTTCTTGTTTTGGGTTTTGCAGAAATGTTTCGGTGGTGTGGCTGTTCGACTACGTACAGTCGACATTTTAAAGGTAAACCACACACACACACACACACACACACACACACACACACATACACATATATATGTATATATATATATATATATATATATATATATATATATATATATATATATCTACACACATTCAACAAAATTCTATAAAACCAAACTTTTAGTTTTAAAATAGCTTTAATAGAACAAGTCTCATTTAACCCTGGAGTTACTGTGGCATTTAACCTAATCTGCCACTGCAACTCCCTTAATAATAAATGTTCTTCCAACACAAATTACTATGTCTTTGTTTTTTGGCTATTGGTTATTGGTTTTTCGTATTGCATCTTAGTAATCTAGCCTTTGATCACGTGTCTACAGTGGTGAGGAAGTCATTCTATGCTGCACAACTTATAAACAAAGGTATGGGTTCTAAGTAAAATGCCCCCTTTGGTATGTACCTAACCAGGCATATCCAACAACTAGAACATCCACAGAGGTTCCTCATCAAAAGAATACAAAGTGTAAGTAATATGTCCTATGCAGACCACCTCAAGGCCCTATCCCTGTATTCAGTCTCCTAAAGGCTTTTGAGGGGAAATCTATGCCTGGCATACAGAGAATTGTCAGACCCCACTCTGATGCACCTCCTGCATATTCACAAAACAAACTGTACCAGAATTACCAATTCTAATGACTTAAACCTTGCCTGTGATATAAATAGGACCTGCTGGAGAGATAGGTATGTATCCCAGAGACTACCCCGTCTATGGAACAGGCTCCTCATCCATGTGAAGAAGAGTTCCTCCCTAATCCAATTCAAGTGTAACTTGGACAACTGGATGGGAAACAGGAAATTCATCCCTGGTCTGTCACCTATGTCTCTAATGGACACAGATAACCTGTAAATGGTTCATCTCCCAGGCCCATGCTTACACTTATCAAGGGTATCAGAACTCATCAGAGATTTGGGATGTTAGGCTTAAAAACGCCCTTGTGGTAATTAGCCTAGTAAACACCTATGAACCTATTGTGATATTCTACTTTTAACATTACTTATTACTGCAGTACATTGTGGTATTCAACTCCAACAGTACTTATTACTGCAGTGCATTGTGGTATTTAGCACTCACTGGGCAATACTTACAGTGGATGTAAAAAGTGTACACACCCCTGTTAAAATGCCAGATGTTTGTGATATAAAAAAATAAGACCAGAATAAATCATTTCAAAACTTTTCCCACCTTTAACGTGACCTACCCGTACAAATCAATTGAAAAACAAACAAATCTGTTAAGGGAAAAAATATAAAAAATAAAAAAATGTACAATAAGCTGTTGTATAAGTGTGTACGCCCTTAAACTAATACTTTGTTGAAGTACCTTTTGACTTAATTACAGCATTCTGTCTTCTTGGGTACACACCTGCCATCAATTAAAGAAACTCTGATTAACCCCAAATAAAGTTCAACTGTCCTAGTAGGATTTTCCTGACATTTACTCAGTTGCCTGCTACAGCAAAAGCCAAGGTTCGCAGAGAGCTTACAAAGCATCAAACATATCTCATTGCTGAAAGGTATCAGTCAGGAGAAGGGTACAAAAAAGTTTTCACAGCATTGGATATACCATGGAACACACTGAAGGTCACGTTAAAGGTGGGAAAAGTTTTGAAATGATTTATTGTGGTCTCATTTTTTATATCACAAAAACCTAGAATTTTAACAGGGGTTTGTAAACTTTTTATATCCACTGTATTACTGCGGTGCATTGCAATATTCTAATCTCAATGGGCAGTACTTATTACTGCAGTACATTGTGATATTCTACTCTAACTGGGCAGTACTTATTACTGCAGTACATTGTAGTATTCTGCTCTTAATGTGCAGTACTATTCAGGGCTATGGTATGGGATTCAGAAACAGAAGCACACTTACGCACTTCGTGATGTAGTCTTGCACACCAGTAATATTTGCATCTCCTTATTTATTGGTACTTCACACATGATGTCAGTGCTTTACTTTATTTTGTCTGTTCATATGAAGGCTGTGATATACTAGTTGTACTACTAAGGCATAGTAGCATTAGTGGCCATTATACAACATTTGCAAATATGTGTGCTTATGATTACATATGTGTGTCTATACATATGTATGCCTAGAATTTATGAATGTTTTTTATATGGCAAAAAATTAACATGTATTTTTCATTCCTAAATGCACTTACAATGACCTGGCACAGCTCAGATGATGGGTTTCTGTTGCGATTATAATCCTGTTCTTTTGAACAGTATTTTAGATTTGCCTGGTGACAGAGAGAGACAATAAGCCTATCTAGTCTTCCTTCTAAGGTTCATAGGATCACAGAGTAGTACTAGGCTAACTGCCCTTGTGAGCCATTTTAAGCCTAGCCAGTTACTCCATGTAAGAATCAATCCGTGCACCTTTCTTCTGTAAGGTAAACACCTTAACCATTATGCCAGCCTCCTGCTGCATGTAACATTCTATTTATGTGTATGAAGCTGGGTATGATATTTATTTCAGTACTGTTCAAATCATGCATTGATACTTATTTGTGTTTGGTGATCATTTATTTTTGTAGTGTGTACCATCATTGTCCACAGTAACATTCTGTTTGTTGATATCCAAACATTGTGTCTAAATCACATAGAGAGGGTTTAATTGCTCTTTTACTGATCATTAGTCCCAGGCAGTATGCACCATGACTCTGGAACATTTCCTTTACATCCTCATTGTTTTATCACAAGTTTTATGAGCGACAGATTAAAATTTAGAGATAAAATTAGAGACAGTTGTGCGGAATACAGCTGGGAGTCATTCATATTTGACGTTTTTTTCATAATGATCTCTTTCAACCCTTAATATAATCAGACCTCGCAACAATCCCTATTTTGGAGGAACATTCCTATTTTCAGGCCTGATTTACCATTGGACAGGATGTCCCTATTTTTATAGGTACATCCCTACTTTCAGGCTTGATTTACCCCTTCATATAATTTTCTGACCCCCCCCCCCCAATCACGTGTGGTTTTTGAAAATGTCTAGTACACAGACAACTGCATTATTTATGTATGTATTTGTATATTTATTTGACATTTGTTAACCAGGTTGGTCCAACTGAGCCAAAGGCCCATTTTCAGTGGAGACCCAAGGAGAAAAGGTCCAATCTACATACATACAATATAAATACGATAAGAATACAATAAACATAATGATACAGAGTACAATTCCCAAACCCGAGGGAACAAGTTCCAGTATAGGTACAAAAGCACAATACCTTCTATATTACATGGAAACATTGTCATTACAATAATATACAATGTAATAAAGGTAATATAAGTTATATAACAAACGTATCACCAGGAAAAAGACATAGCAGTGGTATAACAGTAGTGAAGGTATTATTCTGAAGCTAATGGTTCCATCCATATGATGCCAGAAGTGTAAAACACTGCATTACTTGTGAGAAAGTAAAGGAGAAACATGCGGAGTGAGAGAAGCTGAAATAGAAGGAAATAATTCTAATAGATATGAAGAGGAGGGAGACACAATATAGAGGAGGTAGACACTACAGAAATGTCAAGTGGGAGCTTGGCATGGGCAGGACCAAGTATTTAGGAGGCGGTGTTTTAACTCTCTTTTAAACTGGTATTGAGGGATATTTTGAGAACTATTTTATATATATATATATATATATATATATATATATATATATATATATTATATATATTGAGAAATATAACCTCCGGCTGACAAGTAACTAAGCACCTACTCTTCTCTTCTTACATTCTACCATCCATCTCTCATCTAATCCCTCCTCTACCAGTTTAGAAACCTACCTCCAGTTTAATCAAACATTGAAATCATATCACATACTTATAGGCTAAGATGTATATTAACATTGTTATGTCCTTGATTGTAGACTCATACGATTGTATTTTACTGGAAACAGTATGTAAACTTAATCTCTTATTGATCGTGCAACTGATTTTTGTTTACCTAGATGCATAGTTAGTATTAACTTTATTCTTAGAGTTTCTTGTTTGTATTATCTGTATGAATTTAATTTCTTCTGTGTATTCTCTGTTAACCTGGAGCTTTTCTCCCCGGGCCTCCGCTGAAAAAGGACATGTATCCAGACGGACTTTCCCAGTAAACAAATGTAAAATAAATAAATATTTAGGTCCACATTTAACCTTAGCAGCACATCACTTTCCTGGTTCCAAAGCTACCTTCCAGGATGACAGCAAGCTGTCCTGTGGCAACAAGAACTTTCCACACTCCTCCCAGTCTCTATAGGTGTCTCAAAAGGTTTCATTCTTGGCCTGCTACTTTTCTCTCTCTTCACCAACCACCCTTCATGCATCAGTAATACAATACTCAGATGACTCAACTCTAATATGTTCAGCCTCCTCCCTGCAAGTCTTGCATACCATTACTCAAGGTTCCTTTCTATCTGTGGAAAATTGGCTCATTGATTCCCAACTTATACTAAACCCCAACAAAGCTAAACTACTCTTCTACCCAACTAGAACCCCCACACCCCCCCAGTCCTTTGTGATCCATTCCAGAAACCAAACTGCCATCCTCCCAACCACACATACCAAACTGGTAGGAGTTGAAAGCTACAATAACCTAAAATTTTACATCCACACCACTCAAGTCAAAAAAAAGGTCCACAAAAAACTAGGTCTCCTATATAGAAATAAGTAATTTTTAACTGTCAGTTCTAAAGCTACTATTGCCCATACAAACCTCATTTCAACCCTCCTATACGCTTCTCCTGTACTAACCAACCTACATAAAGCTGACCTTTCCAAATTAAGTACTTGTTACAATAAAATAGCCAAGTTTGCAACAGATGCCCCTTATAAAACTCACCACTGCATATCACTAAAACAACTTACCTGGTTAGAACTTCCCCAGCTACTTCACTTCAACCAACTTATATTTGCCTTTAAGCTTATACAGAAACTTGATAATACCCCAGCTCTCCAAAATCTTTTAACACAATACACCTCCCCTAGATCCCTTCACTCAAATAGCAAACACCTCCTAAATGTCACAAAAGCCAATAATTCAGCTGGGGAATCACTCTTCTCCCATCATACTTCTAAAACTTGGAACAACCTTCCAACTACTATAACCAATAGTAACTCCATTGCACAGTTTAAAATCCTACTAAAATCACATTTAACAGATACGTGGCTTTGCCCTTGTAATCATCCTGGGTAACCCCATTGTTAACACTACTAATCTAATACAAATATTCAGCTTCAGCATTCAAAGCCTACTCAGTTAGTGTCAATGATTGCACCTACACAGAAACATTCATACATTAAATTAACTCCTACTCTCTTCAGCTCCTTGAACCATGCTGAATTAAGCATGACTCATAATTATTCACCTCTAAGCAATAGTCTGTTACTAGCATACACAATAATATGTTTCTGGCATTTCCAGCAGTAACTTTCTAGCATAGATAGTATGTTTCCAACATTTAGCTCTGTACATAATTAAAGTGAATGCCCAAGTATGTTATGTACTATTTTTCTATGTATGCTCCAAGTATTTTATTTACTATTTTTCTGTGTATCCCACGAGTATATTCTTACCTTGCATAACAAATCCGCTTGCTCTGCTGTAATTAAACAATTATTATTGCCTGCATATAAATGTGCTTGACTATATTACTTTATTGTATAAACCTAAACCTTCTTATTGTATTACATTTTTGTTACTACTTATACGTGGAGCTTTTCTCCTCAGGCCTCCCCTGAAAAAGGACCTGTGTCCAGTCAGACTTTCCCTGTAAACAAATGTTAAATAAATAAATAGATAAATAAATAAATACTTCTTATGTTAGGGGAAGTGTATTCCAAGTGTGCTATAGAGTATTTGTAAGGGTTCATAGGTTCATAGGTTGGTACTAGGCTATCAGCCCTAGGGCCTATACAAGCCTAGCCATAACAATTCCCTGGCTATTTCTTCCCACACTATTTACTTCCTGGACCCCTGTCTAGCAGGGCGACTGACATGACCCCCGGAGTGAATTTCCTTTCTCCCATCCAATCGTCAAGGTTCCTTCTGAAGAGGGCCAAAGAGGTGCTATGCTTGACATGTATGGGCAATCTATTCCAGAGTCTGGGGAGTCACTGGGTCAGAAACCTATCCTTCCAGCATGTCTTGTTTATTGTGATGACAAGGTTTAGATCCCTGGAGCGTGTGGCTTTGAGTGATTGGGATTTCTTTAAGTATAGCATGTCCAACAGCTCTGGTTTGACATGGCCTTGTATGTTAAGCAGAGATCACCTCTGAGTAGACGATATGCGACAGAGTATAGCTGGAGTTTTTTAAAGCAGTCAGCATAGGGCATCTGCACCTCACCTGTGCATTTCCAATGTTCTTTTTGGGTTTATGGATGTCAAGAAGATGTCTGTCAGTGGAGCGGAGATGTTAGAGGGGAATGTAGTAAGACACAAGGCTGGAGAGAGGAAGGGCAGGAATAGGGATTCTAGAGAACAGAATGTGTGATCTGTAGTTAAGGAAGTAGTAGTTGATGAGAGAATTTAGGCCATTGATGCTTCTTAAGAGTGAGACAATGGTGAAAGTTGTAAGGAAGATTTGCGGTGAATCTGGCTGTTTTCATAGGTTCATAGGTGTGTACAAGGTTAATGGCCATGGGGCCTTTACAAGCCTAGGCATAGGATTTCCCTGGCTAGTGCCACCCGACCTTAGTTCCTAGTGCCTCTGTCGAATAGAGCCACTGGAGTTATCCCTTAGGTGAATTTTCTGTTTCCCATCCACTCATCAAGATTTCTTTTGAAGAGGGTCAGCGAGGTGCTCTGCTTGACATGTATGGGAAGTCTATTCCATAGCATGGGCAGTCTCTGGGTTATGAACCTGTCCCTCCAGCATGTTCTGTTAATTGTGATAATGAGGATGAGGTCTCTGGAGCATGTGGTGTAGCGGGATTTGGATTTCTTTAGATGTAGCATTTCTAACAGAGCTGGGTCAGACATGGCTTTGTAAGTCAAGCAGCGATCGCCTCTGAGTAGGCAATATGAGACGGAGAATAGTTGGAGTTTTTTGTGTCTGTCCATATAGGACAAGTGTTTAAGATCTAGGATCCCCTTTGTGAGGTAGTTTTGTGGCCTCTTCAGTTGTTGCAGGTGTCTAGTGAGGTACATGCCAAATGGGGCATTGTACTCGATGATTAGCCTAATGAGGGAAGAGTAGAGGGAGACAATGACCTCTTTCTTCCTGGATGCAAAACCAGTAGTAATGAGATGTGCCACATAAAAGGACTTTCTGACCACAGTGGCAATGTAGTGATCAAAAGAGAGGTTGCTGTCATCCTGTGTTCCCAGATCTCTTATAACGCCTTCTATGTTCAGTGGACTGCCATCAATGTGGTAATTCAAGGGAACCGGGTTTTTCCCCAAAGGGGATGATGACACATTTTTGGCATTGAGCTTAAGGCCATGGTTCTGACACCAGTCACTGGTCTCAGTGAGGCCATTCTGCAGGATGTGAACATCACTTGGGGAGTTAATAATAGCTCCCAACTTGCAATCGTCTGCGAACTTTGTCAGCCAGCGTCCCTTTGTGTTGGCCTGGACTTCAGAGAAGTAGATACCAAACAGGAGAGGACCCAGGACCAAACCCTGTGGGACTCCACTCGTGACTAGTTGGCAGTCTGACTTGGAGTCAGCTACTTTCACACTGTGGGTTCTATCTGTAAGCCAGTTTGCAACCCACCTAGTGATATAGGGGTTGATGCCTAGCTTAGTGAGTTTTTCTATGATTCATGAGTAGGGAATGGTATCAAAAGCCATGGTCAGATCAAGGTAGGCTGTATGAAACACCTTGCCTTCATCCACAGCTCTGGTGACTGACTTAAAGAAGTCGACCAAGTTGAGCAGGCATGATCTACCCTTCAAAACCAAATTGTGTGAGATCCAGAGTTTGGAGATTCCGTATATCCTTGTTTATTAGGTCCATGATGATGCGTTCCATAGCTTTGCATATCAGGCTCATCAGGCTAATGGAGCGATAGTTACCAGGGTCTGTAGCCACTCCTCCTTTGTGGAGAGGGATGACTGTAGCAGTGCACCATTTGGTAGGGACAAAGCCTGAGGTGAAGCTGTGATTGAACAGGGCACACAGGTGAGGTGCTACTTCACTCTGCACTTCATGTAGAACACAGGCAGGGATATTGTCATGTCCCATAGAAGCTGTATTCTTGGCCTTGGACAATGCTGTTTTAACCTGTGCAGCAGTAATACTGGGTGCCTGGCAATCTACTGGTATTGTGATTGTTCCTTTGGGGGGGGGGGTAAAGTTGGCACTGAATCTGTCAGCCAGTATACTGGCAATATCTGTTGGCTTGGTATAGGAGGTACCATTATGCAGTAGTTCAGAGCAAATCTGGGTATTGCAGTGGAGATTCTTTAAATAACTATAGAAGACCTTGTGGTTGTCTTTACTATCTGCTGCAATTCTGTTTTCATAGCTAGCTTCAGAGGATTTGATGAGGGATCTCAACTTTTTGTTGAGGCTGATAAGGGAGTTTTTCCAGTCTTGGGACTTCACCTTATTCTGCATCAGTTTCCTCCTTCTGTTGTAGAGTTTGTTTATGGCAGGGAACCACCAGATTGGCTTCCTTTTTTTTGGAGGAGAGTGACTTGGTTCTATTGGGTATGGCGAGATCCATGCATTTGTGTACGTGTTCGTATAGTGTATTGGTGTATGATTCAGCAGTCATACAACTATTCTCCATTTGCATGGGTGCCGTGAAGTTAGCCACCTCTGTTTTTAGGAGCCCAAAGTTAGCTTTGGAGAAGTTTTTCATGGTGGTTACTTTTGCGGGTGTGTGTGTGGGAGGGATGTGGATTTCCAAGGTGATTAGTTTGTGGTCAGATCTAACCAGGGAGGAGTTAACTATTGGTGTAGAGCAATGGTTGCTCATGTTAGTAATGACCAGGTCAAGGATGTTGCTACCTATAATGGGGGTAAGAACGAGGTGGTCCAGGGCATTGGAAATAATGAACTCCATGAAACGTTGGGCAAGCGTATTGTTATATTAGTAGTTTTCCCAGTTAATGGAGGGGTAGTTGAAGTCGTCTGTTAAGAGAGTGTTATGCTGGACCCTAATATTCTCCAGGGTGCTTACAAATGTGGAGTGTGAGTCTTGGGATATGGTTGGGGACCTACAGTGGGCTACAACCTGAATCGCTGTCTTACCCAATGTTAGCTGCACCTGAAGTATCTCTGATGCGTTATGTTGGGCTACCAGTCTGGAGGTGTGCGCATCCTTTATGAATATGGAAACACCACTGCCTTTGGAGCTTCGGTCCAAGTTCTATGCCCGAAAAGTGTGGAATGAGTTATAGCCTGGTAGTGCAGGAGTACTTTCTGCTGCCTTGAACCAGGTCTCTGTTACAGCACAAATGTTGATGTTCTCCCTTTTAAGGAGTGCTTTGAGTGAGTGCATTTTGAGATTTAGAGTTCTAGCGCTGAGCAGCATGACCCTCAGATTGCATTTCTTTATAGCCATTATGGTGGTAATTTGGTCTTTGGAACACCGCCTAAAAAAGGCACTGTAGGGGTGGCAAGAGCCTTGGCCAGTATCCGGAAGCCCAGGGGTGACAGATGCAGGCTATCTCTGGCAATGCATTGAGGTCTATCAATCATGTTATCCCAGGCAGATACTGGATCCACTTAGAATGACACCAGAAACGTAGCCAATTGTTGAAATCAATCATTTTTTGCTTGTACTGTGGTATCATTCTGGGTGAAGGTAGGAAGCTGTTCAGGGTAGGGTCATACCCGCCTGGGCTACATAATCCGAGAACTCCTCTGTGTCTCTTTTCATGTAGTCCAGGGAGGTATGTCTCAGATCATTCACACCCACATGTACAATGACAGAGTGATATTTGAACCTGTTGTTGAGGGACCTGAGTGCGTGCGTTATGTGACGGATCTTGGCACCTGACAGGTAGCTGACTGTTACTTTCTCCTTATTTAACATAGTGAGTGGGATATCAGTGTGCCTCACTATCGAGTCACCTATGACTAGTTTGTTGGGCATGCTGTTATGCCTTAGGGGCTTTGGTTGACTGACACACTATTTAGGAGAGTTATGTGTCTCATGATTAGTGTTGTGTTTTGGTGGTCAAGTGCATTTCTGCCTTGGAGGTTTCTGCTGCTTGGGTAGATTTTTACTGAGAGCCTCTGCAAAGGTGGCTGTGTGGTTTGTGTTTTTATTTGAAGGCAGTGCTGCTGTGTATTCTGAATGGCTATGTGTTGCATGTGGTGTGGTGCAAGTGTTGACCTTCTCCTCTTGACCAGCTATTCCGGTCATGGCTGGAGAGTGCGTGGCTTCCAATTTGGATATATAAATGCATCTCTCACAAGTCTGAGTGTTGAGAGGCAAGAGGAGAGGGTTGCCTGTGTATATGAGGCAGTTGCTACATTGCCTCAGGATGCCCAAGTTCACCAGGCTAATAGGCAAAAGCACAGGGAACTGACCTTTAGACATGCCTGGAGGGGTGGACATTGATAATAAGTACTGGAGCTGTTTCCTTGTAGAATGTTTAGTGCTGGTAGCACTTTTGTGTGCTACAATAATTGCTATAAGAAGTCTGGTAAAGTGCTAGACTAATAAGCTAGTATAAGTGCAGGAGAGGAGAGAACTAGTAGATCTAAAGGACAAATTGAAGAGCAGACTTGGCACCACTCAGGAGCTTACAAACAGTCCTGGATACAGAAAGTCTGTATCTGGACTAGACTAGTTACAGGAAAGCTGGGAAAGAAGTGCAAATGCGGGTTTTTAAAACAGAAAGTTGAGAGAGATGGAAAAACTGCCCAAATGGCCAATAAACTACAATTTCTGTGCCAGAAACCACTCCTCTTGTGGTAGATAGGGTACATAGTGCTTACCACTGCACTAGAAGGCTTCCCTCCAAAACAGAAAGGCTTTGGGGGGGGGCTCAGAAACTTACAAACAGTCCTGGATACATCAAATCTGTATCTGGACTAGACTAGTTACAGGAAGGGGGGGAGACCAGTGCAAATGTGGGCTTTTAAATCAGAAAGGTGAGAGAGATGGAAAAACTGCCCAAACAGCCAACAACTACAATTTCTGGGCCAGAAACCACTCCTTATGTGGTAGATAGGCTAGGTAGTGCTTACCATTCCCACTGTTAAGCTAGAAGGCTTCCCTCCAACACAGAAAGGCTTGGGGGGCTCAGAAGCTTACAAATAGTGCTGGATACAGCAAATCTGTATCTGGAATAGACTAGTTACAAGAAAGGCGGGAAACAAGCTTAGAATTTTTTTAGTAAAGTGGAACAGAAGATAATTAAATGTTAAGAATGTAAGTGGGTTGGCCTTCTCAAATGTTCTCTCTGTATTAGGTATAATAAGCTAATGACACTAGACTGGGAAGAGTGTCCCAGATCAAATTTGCAGTATGGGGGGGGGGGGGGGCAACTGCAAAGCCACCAAGTATAAGAATAATACACCAATAGGGAGGCCAGGTGAGAAACTCAGAGCTGCAAGCTGTAACCACTAAATGAAAGTCTGAAACAGATAAAGGACCAAGGAGACTCTAGATAATGCTTTTAACTGCAAACAAATCAGTTATATGATACCTGACTAGTGAGGTGTCCTGGGCTGCATCCTACATGAACTCCAAGAAGAGCTAAACCCTCACATAAAGCTGCTGTTCAATCTCAGCCTTACTACAGGATATGTACCCAAAGAATGGTGTACAGCAGCAGTGGTCCCACTCTACAAAGGTGGTGCCTCTATGGACCCTGGAAACTATCGCCCCATAAGCCTGACTAGCCTGGTCTGCAAAGCTATAGAGAGGATCATCATGGAACTCATAAACAAAGACACTGGGGACCTACAGACACTGGATCCTACCCAATTCAGCTTTGTTAAGGGCAGATCCTGCCTCTTGAACCTGGTCGATTTCTTTGAAACAGTCACCAAGGCCAACAGTTACAAGTGGCGTCCCACAAGGCTCAGTCCTGGGACCTCTCTTGTTCGGTATATATTTTTCTGAGGTTCAGGCTAACACAGGAGGACTGTGGCTGGCCAAGTTTGCATATAACTGCAAACTGGGCACCATAATTGACTCTCCATCTGACACAAGCATCCTCCAAAAGGGTCTCATAGAGATGGATAACTGGTGCCAGAGCCATGGCCTAAAGCTAAATGCTAAAAAGTGTATAGTCATACCCTTTGGCAAAAATAAAGTGCCCACAAACTACCACATAGGCGGGAATCCATTAAGTACGGAAGAAGTAATTAGGGACCTGGGGACCCAAGTTGATAGTAATCTCTCCTTTGACAACCACATTGCCAAAGTGGTTAGAAAGACCTTCTATATAGCCCAACTTATCATGAAATGATTCACATCTATATCGAGGGAGGTCATTGTGCCCCTTTATTCATCCCTCATCAGGCCCATAATTGAATACAATGCCCCATTTGGGATGTACCTTACCCGACACCTGCAGCAACTAGAAAGACCCCAAAAGTACCTCACAAAGAGGATCAAGGGACTCAAACAGATGCCATATGCTGCTCGGTTAAAGAAACTCCAGCTCTACTCAGTTGCATACCGCCTACTTAGAGGCGATCTATGCCTGACATATAAAGCCATGTCCGACTTGGAATTAATGAGCATGCTCCACCTCAGAAAATCCAAATCCCTTAGAGCTACACGCTCGAGGGACTTGAACCTCAGCACAGAAATAAATAGGACATGCTGGAGGGACAGATTCATAACCCAGAGGCTCCCTTCTCTCTGGAATAGAATCCCAGTCCATGTTAGGCAGAGCCCCTCACTGACTCTATTCAAGAGGAATCTTGACGATTGGATGGGAGATCATATGTTTACCCCGGGGATTACTTCTGTGTCACTACTAGACAGAGGCACAGTAAACTAACCTTAAAAAGGGCACAGTAAAATCAGTTTAGAGGGTGGCGAAAGCCAAACACACTCTGGCTAGGCTTGTAAATGCCTTAGGGCAAATAGCCTAGTATGAACCTATGAACCTATGAACACAGAAACCTCATAAAAAGCACAAAAACACAGATAGAGCACTCACAAACAGAAAATACAACTCTCAGTATGAAAAAGCAATTTACAATTAAGTAATTCAGTAAGAATGCAATTAGAGTAGTGAAACAGTATATAGCAATAAAAAATACAATTAAAAGTGTATAAAACAGTACATAAATATAGTGACACCGTAAAAAACCTTTATAACCATGACAAATGTAGTAGATTCGCTGTATAGCACAATTATAAGAGTTAAAGAAGTGCAATTCAATGAAATAAGTGTAAAAAATAAATTAATCTGCTCTTGGAATCTTAAGGAATTTCTACTTAGTCCCAGTGATGAATCACCAATTTTACAGCCTGGTAAATACAAACACAGCCCCTTACAGACACATGGTTTATTTACCAAAAAGGATGGAAGAATCTGGAAGCTCAAATTACTACTCAGTCCTACTAGTCCCTGCTGTTACACCAATCACTCATGCTAGGGAAGGTCAGGAAACCCTGTTACTCAATAATAATGAGGATAACACACTATCAGCAGAAAATGGCTGCCAGAAACACAGGAAACTCAACAAACAAAACTAACAGGCCTGGACAACAGCAGGCCTCTATCAAGATTACCTGAGTAGAACACATAAACCTCAATAAATCCACAGAAAGAGCACTCACAAACAGAAAATACAAGTCTCAGTATGAAAAAGTAGTTTACAGTTCAGTAATTCAGTAAAAGTGCAATTACAGTAATGCACACTATTACAGCTGCTAGCTGTAGCCACTAAATGAAAGTTTTAAACAGATAAAGGAGCAAGGAGACTCTAGAGAATGCTTTTAACTGCAAACAAATCAGTTATATGATACCTGACTAGAACACAGAAACCTCATAGAAAAGCACAAAGCACAGCGAGAGCACTCACAAACAGAAAATACAACTCTCAGTATGAAAAAGCAGTTTACAGTTAAGTAATTCAGTAAAAATGCAGAGTAGTGAAACAGTATCTAGCAATAAAAAATACAGTTAAAACAGTATAAAACAGTACATAAATGCAGTGAAATAGTAAAAAAAGCTTTATAACAATGCAAAATGTAGTAGATTAGCTGCATAGCACAATTATAAGAGTTAAAGAAGTGCAATTCAATTAAGTAAGTGTAAAAAATAACTTATTCTGCTCTTGGAATCTTAAGGAATTTCTGCTTACTCCCAGTGATGAATCACCAATTCCACAGCCTGGTAAATACAAGCTTGATGTTTGGTCAAGTTTGGACAAAAGAGTAGATTGAATGTTAATAAGGATAGGGGCAGTGACTGAGCCAGAGAAACTTTGGAGGTAGGAGTGAGGAATTTCCAATTTCTGTAAAGTAGGCCAAGTTTCTGGTGTTTTTTTTAATGTATTGTTGAATGTGTAGATCAAATTTTAATTCATCAATTATGGTGCCAAGTAGTTTGGTATGAGGTTCAGCTTTAATGGTAGTATTATTGAGGGAGGTGATGACAAAGGAGGATTTGTGTTGTGGCAGTGTTTTAGGAAGGAATAGAAGAAGTTTTGTTTTTTAGGATTTACTACTAGCTGATTAACGGAGAGCCATATTTCTACATCTGAGAAGGTGTCCTGAATGAGTGTTAAAAGGTCTGGAATACTATGAGCAGTGGAGATGAGTGTGGAATCATCGGTGCATTGTAAGAGAGTAGAGAGTTTGCAAGCAGACTGTAGATTTTTCATGAAGATATTGAATAGGAGGAGGCCCAGGATTGATCCTTGAGGAACCGCTGTGTTGACTGGACAAAAGGGGGAGAGGACAGTTTGCCAACAAACAGATTGTTGCCTATTGGAGAGGTAGCTGGAGAACCAGCTAACTGAGGAGGTGAAGAGGTCGAGGTCTGAGAGTTTATTTAGAAGTTTAGAGTGAGAAACTGTGTCAAAAGCCTTTGAGAGATTGAGGAATAATCAGGAAATAAGTAAATTATCACAGGCCTCAGCTACTGTATGCATGAAAGAGAGTAATGCAGTGGAGGTACTGTGTTGGGGCCTGAAACCATGTTGGGTGGAGGTAAGCAGGTTGTTGTCTAGCAGATGTTTGAGTAATTGGGTATGTATGCATTTCTCAAGAATTTTGGAGATAGGGGACAGAATGACAAAGAGCCTGAAATTAGAAGTGTCAGTGGAGTTCCCACCCGTATGTAATGGGATTGTATAGAAGGATTTAGGTTCATAGGTTCATAGGTTTATACTAGGCTATTTGCCCTAAGGCATTTACAAGCCTAGCCCAAAGTTTTGTGGCTTACGCCACCCCTTATATGAGAAAATACTGTGCCCATTAGTTTGTTGTGCCTCTGTCCAGCAGTGACACAGAGATGATTCCCGGGGCAAACCTACGATCTCCCATCCACAGGTCAAGATTTCTCTTGAACAGAGCCAGTGAGGTGCTCTGCCTCACATGGACCGGGAGTTTATTCCACAGCATAGGGAGTCTCTGAGTGATAAATCTATCCCTCCAGCACGTCCTATTTATATCCGTGCTAAGGTTTAAGTCGCTTGCTCTAGTGGTTTTGGTGGATTTGGATTTTTTGAGGTGGAGCATGTCCATTAATTCCGGGTTGGACATGGCCTTGTATGTCAGGCACATGTCACCTCTGAGCAGACGGTATGCGACTGAATAGAGCTGGAGTTTCTTCAATCTGGCAGCATTTGACAGATTTTGGAGTCCCTTTATCCTTTTGGTGAGGAACTTTTGGGGTCTCTCCAATTGCTGCAGATGTCGGGTGAGATACATCCTGAATGGGGCATTGTACTCGATCATTGGTCTGATAAGTGAAGAGTACAGGGGAACAATGACCTCACTAGATCTGGATGTGAATCCCTTCATGATCAGGTGGGCAATGTAGAAGGTCTTTCTAACCACTTTAGCAACGTGAGTGTCAAAAGAAAGGCCACTGTCAACCTGGGTCCCCAGGTCTCTGATAACCTCTTCTGTGCTTAGTGGATTGCCGCCTATATGGTAGCTTGGGGTTACCTTGTTTTTCCCGAAGGGTATGACTATACATTTTTTGGCATTTAACTTCAGGCCATGGCTCTGGCACCAACTATCTGTTTCCGTGAGTCCCTTCTGAAGGATATCCATGTCCGATGCACTTTCCACTATGGCGCCCAGTTTGCAGTCGTCTGCAAACTTTGTCAGCCAAAGTCCTCCCATGTTGGCCTGTACTTCTGAGAAGTAGATGCCGAACAATAGGGGCCAAGGACCGAGCCCTGTGGGACACCACTTGTGACCGGCTTGGAGTCTGACATAGCGCCAGCAACTCTAACCCTGTGGGTTCTGTCCTTAAGCCAGTTTGCAACCCATCTTGTGACATATGGGTTTACATTTAAGCTGGTAAGTTTTTCTACAATACCCGAGTGGGGTATTGTGTCGAAAGCCTTTGCAAGGTCAAGGTAGGCTGTATGGACTGCCTTTCCTCATCAATGGCCTTGGTGACTGTTTCAAGAAGTCGACCAAGTTCAAAAGGCATGATCTGCCCTTGACGAAGCCAAACTGGGTCGGGTCCAATGTCTGCAAGTCCCCTATATCTTTGTTTATGAGCTCCATTATGATCCTCTCCATAGCTTTGCAGACTAGACTTGTTAAGCTTATGGGGTGGTAATTACCAGGGTCCGTAGAGGCACCGCCTTTGTGGAGTGGGACCACAGTTGCCGTACGCCACTCCTTGGGCACGTATCCTGTGGTAAGGCTGAGATTAAACAGCTGCTTTATGTGCGGGTTTAATTCCTCATTTAGCTCGTGTAGCACACAGCCGGGGACACCATCCGGTCCCATTGATGCTGTGTTTTTAGCTTTAGAGAGAGCAGCTTTCACCTGCGCATTTGAGATGTCTGGGAGGCTACACTCCGCTGGGATAGTTATCTCTCCTTTAGGGGGGGGGGGGGTGAAGTTTACACTGAACCTGTCTGCCAGTATGTTGGCAATGTCTGTGGGTTCAGTGATTTTTGTATCATTTTGGACTAATTCTGAGCATATCTGGGAGTTTCCACCTAGGTTCCTAACATAGCTGAAAAAGGCCTTATGATTGTCTGTAGTTTAACTTTTAAGCAAACTTAAACTAAGAAGTGCAACCAACAATTAAAGCTTATAAAAACAGGAAAAACAGGTAATACCACTATAAAATAGACAGAAACAGTCGTCGAATAACACAAATGGTCGAAAAATGCAAGAAAAAATACTTAAAATCTGGAAAGTTGCTTTTTTTTTTCTCTGCTGCTCTAGGAACTCTGCTGGATATCACGAGGAGCTGTGATTTCCATATATCAGAGACACAGTATTTGTTATTGGAGCTATTTATGAATATAGAGACAGGATAAGCAATAGGCTGCAGCAATTTTGAGGAAGTAAGGTAGTTTATCAGCAGAGGATGAGCAAGGTTTGAGTTTGAGGAAGAAAGATTTGATGTAAGTGGTGGGAGCTGGTTTAAACGAGAAGCTATTGGAAGATGTTTTGTTGGGAGATGAATGAGGGGAAGAGGAAGTGTTGTAATGATTTAGCTTTTGGATAGTATCTATGAAGTAGTTGTTTAGGAGAGTGGCAGTTTCAGTTGCGGTGTTTTGAGGGAAGAGGTTGGGTGTGGTAGGGTTGCCAGTATAAAGAAGTTTATTAATGGTTGTCCAGATTTTTTTTTTTTTTTGATTATTCTGCAAGTTTGATTGGGAGGAGCAGAAGATATTCGTCTTATCATTGTTAACTAAGGTTTCTGAGCTCTTTGTACTTTTGAAGTAGGGAAGGGGATTTGTTTCTGACCCAGGCTTTATTTTGTGCATAATGGTTTGAGTATATTTAGTTAGCCAAGGGACAAAGTTAGATTTTATTCTGATTTTTCTGATAGGTGCAAGTGAATTTAGTATGTCGAGGAAGATCTGACTGAATGAATTAACAGCTTCATTGAGAGGGAGTTGATGAAGGAAGGACCAGCTTATGCTGGACAGTTTAGAGTTAAAAGAATCTGGATTGAATTTGGTAAGGTTATGACATGGCCAGCACACTAGTGGCAACAATAATTTAAAGAAAATGGATACATATCTTGCATTTTCCTTTTTCAGAATAAAAAATAAATGACTTCAAATGGTAGAGTTTTGCAGTACAGTTTATTAAACTCTACAGATTTTATACGTTCTCTTTGATAATGTGTTTATATGTTTGTATCATTTTTGTCATTCTTGTTGTTGTGTCTTTCAGCTTATCCCAGTTAGGGGTCGCCACAGCGGAACTCCGGTCCGCTAAAGTTTGGTAGTGGATTTGTACGTGCCGAGTTACCAGCCCTGATGCACAACCTTCAACAAAGGCATGCCCATTCACGAATGCCTCCACACAGAAGACGCTCTAGCTGAGAATCGAACGCGACAACGTCTTGCTGTGAGGCGACAATGCTACCGCAGCACCACTACCGCGAGTTCATCATTTTTGTCATTTTATTTTTTTAAATGTGTTTAATTACTATCCCACATTCTTAATGGAAGCACAAAGAGTTATGTGCTATTTGGTATTCAATTTTTATGGTAATTAGATGCCAAGATTTTTGGCTGGATATGCCGGCTTTTCAAGGGCCTTTGTTTCTATTTTCAATGACTGCAGGTTGAGATGTATGGCTGTAATGCTTGGCTACCACATATAACATTGGCTTTTAATTATGCATTTCTCACTGTTAGTGTTATCCAGGGCTCCAGAAAAGATATACCTCCTATTCTTTTGGGCCAACAAAATCACCTCTTTCCTCTACTGTCCAACAAGAAATGTTGTTGGCAAAAAGACTCTTCTAGCCCAAGTTAAGTACCGCCTACCTTTTGTGGCATCTTCCTCCAAAAGAAACTCTATAACCATCCAAACAATCTCCACCTGCTGCTTTATTACCCTTTCCCCAAAGTATGGACAACACTGTCTTACTCTGGCCAAAGTCAATTGGTTGCCGGTTCAGCAATGAGCCACTCTACTCCTTGGCTCCCAAATTTTCCGGTTCCTGAAAGAAGACTCCTGCCTTTCTCTTTCCTCTAACTTACTTACTCAGTCTCTGTCATATGATATTAGATGTCATAGCCTTTCAGGGCCTCTGGTGCAAGCACCTAAAACCAGAATGCAATGCTTTAACAACTCCCTTTCTACCTTTGGACCCATGCTCTGGAGGGAGCTTTTCCCTTATCTTAAAGACCTAACTATTCCTCCTTACATGCACAACTTAAAAGGACATTTATCACACAAGCTGCTTTTAAATGCTCTGCTTCAGGACACATAACCTAGTCTCCTAATCCCCATCACATTCTGCTTATCATTTTCACTATGGCATCTCTTCTCTAACTCTTAACTCTTAACATGTCGCTACTCTAACTGACGTAAATATTGTAATTAGTGGTTTCTGTTGACCACCTTCATTTTTATATTGCATATTAAATGTACCTCTGTTTTAGTGTGCTCTTTTATTGTATAAATTGTGTTTATTTTTTCCACTTGATGTGTGTTTACATTCTGGACTAAGACTGAAATTGGTCTAATGGGATCAATGCTCTACTCCAGTTAAAATTTGTATAAATGACTGACTAAATATTTATTTATTTTATTTATTTATTTCAGTTTGATTACCGGGGAAGTCCACTGGGCCATGAAGTGCCCATTTTCAGTGGAGGCCCGGGGAGAAAATCTCCACAAGCAATACAATGAAACATGGTTACATAAAGTTAATGGTATAATACAAGA
The DNA here is from genome assembly GCF_019279795.1 of Protopterus annectens. Classification (NCBI taxonomy): domain Eukaryota; kingdom Metazoa; phylum Chordata; order Ceratodontiformes; family Protopteridae; genus Protopterus; species Protopterus annectens. Next base: position 300,948,791 of record NC_056750.1, read on the forward strand.
GTAAGATTCATACAGTCAGGAAATACATTTACATAAAATGTGCAAAATGAGCAAGCATAATGAAGCAATACAGTGCAGAGAAAAAATAACGATAATACATAGATGTGCATACATTTTTTTTTATAAATTTATAATAAAATAATATAATAAATTTTATTTATAAATAAATAAATAAACAAACCAATAAATGAATGAATAATCACAGTACAACACTACAAGTGTAGGAGACAGATAAAAAGACATCCCTTCATAAATGACTTTTGTACAATGTAAGCTGTGTAGCATAGCAAACATATATATTTCTGAAGGTTGGAAAAGGTAAATATCCCTCTGCCTGTTACCAACACCAAGAAATAAAAATGTAGTGCACATGTTTTTGTCAGGTAAATTCTGAGCTGAATAGAAACTGATGTATAATGGGTACTGTACTGGGGTCAAAACATACTTCCTCTGAAAACAAAAATCATGCTGAAACACTGAATACACAAAACACTTCAGTAATTGCATTCTGTTTATGTGCTCTTATTTATTTATTTGTTAAATGGGTAAGTGAAATACTCTGCCGATCCTTTTCAGTCATGGACTGAGATCAGACAGCAGGAAAAAAAGACTTTGGAATAATATGAGTATAAAATAGATTATAATCATTTACCTAAAACAGACATTAATATATAAAAATGCTATATATAGGCTACCTTACTGGTGCACGAAGTTTGCCATACTGAACAGTAACTGATTTATAGTTGACATTCTGACCGGCTCCATAGAAAAGCATTGTCGGCAGCTGGTGCTGAAAAATAATCTCCTTTAATGTTGTTTCTCTCACACTTCTATGAGTGAGTCTGACCATGGAGTCGGTCATATAATATTGGGAGAGGGGCTTGTCATCCTGCAAAATACACTTAAAAAGGCGTTTTTGATGATTTTTTGGGCATTTGCACTCTGGGAGTTTTGCAGTTGGGGAGTTGATCTTTGGCTAATCAGTGGAACCATAAACAAATTTGTTCACAACAGTAGGTACTGGGGTCACATAGCAGTTCAGATTTAAAGGGTATAAAATATAACAAGTATGTACAAGAATGTACTTATGGGAGACGAGCTGAATGTTAACCTAGTATCCTGAAAGCAAACATAAATTGCTTTGTTCTGAAGTTGGTCTTTTAGTGCAGCTTTATAGACATCCAATGTTTATTGATCACTATAGATTCACTAAAATTATATAGCAACTCAATTAAAAAAAAAAATAGTAGAGATATCCTTGGCTCACATTTGTGCATAACCAGAAATTGCTTCACTATATATTATTACCTTAATTATATATACTTTTCTGGCTTGTTAAGAGCAGTGACCCACACGAGAATCAAAATCTTGCAACAGTAACCCACTGAAGAACATGATTTAATCTGACATTATTGTACTTAACGAATGTTGCAGGATCCTCAGCATTTGGTCTTGGTGCACATGGGATGTACAGCACGCAATTAATAGCATTCTGTCATTGTTACTTTGCAAACAATTTTATTATTATAATTATATGTTTACTATATGGTTGCAGTGAAAGGGGTCATCAAGTCAGCCCACCTAACTGTATGAATAAATAATTAATTGATTAACTGGGTAATTAGTCCATGCACTGTTATGGTTTGTCTTGTAAAATAACGGACATTATTTAGGGATGCCATGCTTGAATGTTACACATAGTTATGCATATGTTTGTGTGTGTGTATTTCCATGCCTATGTCTATATCTATACAGCTGTAGGACACCATATATATATATATATATATATATATATATATATATATATATATATATATATATATATATATATATATATATTATATAGAAAGAGGGAGGGAGAGAGCATCATAATTAAAATTAAGTATGTGAAGAGAAAAAAAATGCAGCTTTATACCCCCTAAAAATAACACTAAAAATGCTACTTGGCTGAGAATTATGGAAATAATCACCCCCTAGATTTTGTGGGTACTAAATAAATGGCATTGTAGTTAGCAAGTCAGCATTACAGCTGCTTCATGTTAAAGGCAGCACAACCTGGGCGTGGGCGCTTTTAAAACTCTGTGGTTAAGCTCTGAGTTCAACATGAATGCAACCTGATCTCAGGATTTCCTTTGAAGTCTGACACCAGGGATTTTCCCCACCCACAAGGAGGCTGAAAAGCCTTTAAGCAGCTAGCAGAATCATGTTAGTAGGCAGAAAGGAAAAAAAAAAACTTTGAAAGGCATTGCTAGGAGCAATTTTTAAGTCTGTTGACAAGTTGGCTAGAAAGGATGAGCTTTTATTAGCCAAATGAATGAAAATAGTCAATACCAGTTCATGTGCTGGAGTTTAGCATGCTGTTAAAAACATTTATATTGTGTGAGTACTATATGGTAATTTTAGATAGCAACCAGAAACACTACATTGAAGCTTTCTGTCATGCTAAAGCATTATAGACGCTTGTAATGCTAGTTTTTTCTAAGGGCAGGGTCTCTGGGTTTTGAACTGTGTGCATTTCCCAGGCTGTGTACCTCCCCCCATAGTGAGCAACTGAGGTACTTTTTTACTCCACAGGAAGACATACCAAAAACAAGAAAGCAGGCTATAAGAAACAAGAAAATAAAATTACTAGACAAACTTGTACATACCTACACAGAAATAAAGAATCATTGCCTTGAAAAGGTCAGGCAATGAATAAGTAAGATTTTACAAACTGAAATTAATGAAGTTTTTCTGTTCTGCCTGTGGTAATTGTGGCTAATGTGCATCACAGGTAATCCCTCTGTAGCCACAGGTAACACAGCTGATTCCTCAAGTCAGAGTTAATTCAAAATCTGATTGTTTTGAATTAAACAGTGGTGCTGCTACATTTCAGGAAGTATATTCATGGGATTCTAGACTTGTATTTCAGCAAACACAATAGAAGCCCAAGGATTACAGTGCAGAAAATGCTGTGTGACTTTATATTTATTCTACTCATTTCAGAACAGAGGCAACTTTAAAGGATTGAATCTTTTAGATGTACTTGGGCTTTGGTTTACTGCATGTGTGCAAGTGGTCCTCATAACTCTCAGCTGCCCAGATTTTCACAGAATGTCCAGATTTATTGCCTCATATTTTGGTCAGTTTCCTCATGAAATTTGTTGTTTTCTGACAAATCACAGATGTCTGACTTTACTAAATAATGACATACATTTGAGATTCAGACTTCATATCCTTCAGAAAATGCATGCTAACACAGTTACTGTTGTTCTAGCAACTTTCTATGTTTATGTATCTTTCGGCTTTTAGGGGTCGCCACAACGGAACTCCGGTCCGCTAATGATTGGCAGTTGATTTTTACATACCGGCTTGCCAGGCCTGCGCACAACCTTCAACTAAGGTACACCCATTCACGCATGTCTCCACGCAGAAGATGCTCTAGCTGAGAATCGAACCGGATAGCGTCTTACTGTGAGGCGACAACGCTACCGCAGCACCACCATTGCGGGTACCGCAACTTTCTGTGTTTATAAGAGTGATATTTAAAATCTGCCCCTATTCCTTGGCCTTTGACCTCCATTATTTATGGTTTGTCCACATTTCTTCACTAAGAGGTTGAGAGGTATGGCATTGGTCCTTTATAACTTTTGTTTGCTGTTTTATTGGCCTTGTTCGGAAAGGATTACTTCAGTGGTGGAGGCAGGGATGGTCGGGGGTGGGTGGCAATGAATGTGTTTGTGCTGGGGTGGTTCTGAACATCATAATCCTAGAACAAGGAGGCTTTTACATAAGTTTTATTTTTCAACATTTTGTTTGCATTTTTTATTACCAGTTAGCCTGTTTGTATATTTCAGTTTGCTGTGTTTTCCATTATCAGGTCTCATTAAGCCAATATGATATCCAAAGTAGAAAAACTGACAAGAAACAAGCAAATGCAATCTAGAGTAAAATTCAGTAATAAAATGCATCTTTATGTATACATAGTACCTGAGATACTCCTGATATCAGAACAGACCCTACATTCTGCTTTAGAAAGGAAATGTTTTAAAACATTGCCTCTCCATGGAATTTCCAGCATGCTTGACTTGAAGGCACTGAACTGCAGGCAAAAAAAAAAATACCATGGAGTAAATGGAAACTAACCCCTGCACTTTACAGTATAGATGTTATTGATCTGTTCAATTACTTCTTATAGGTATGACCTCACACATAGAGGTTGCTAGTTAGTTCTTTACTGCTGGTTACATGTATAGTCTGCTAGTCACATGCTATGAATTTTTTCTTAAACTGGAAAGAAGGTGGTTCCTGTACAAAATAAAAAATCAAAAGTCTCTGCTTCAGATTTTCATCACATTTTCTTCTGTAATCAAGGATTATTTTTCCTTTCTCCTGAAGAAATCAAATTTCACATATCCAGGACTGATGACTGAGCACAACTTTGGGAATGGAGCATTTGACTGAGTCTCCATTATTTGCTTAAAATTGACAGGGCAATGTAGGGGGTTACAGAATATTGTTGAAGTGAACACAAATGTCAAAAGCTAACTGGCCAGTATGAATACCATACAGTCTCAACTAAACAGGGCCAAATCTCAACAGAATTGGGTACAAATTCAGAGATAATCAGGGACACTTTTTTAAAATATACTGCTAACTTGAGATGTTAACAGTATAAGTTAATATGAATTAATAGGCATTTTCAGATTTAAAAGAAGTCTAAAACTCTATTGTCATTATTTATGTGTAACATGCCACCCTGGCTCCAGAAGTCACCAGTTTTAGGAGGAATTAAAAGGGATGGAGCTAAAATTTGTGTCAAAATTAGGGCCAGTTGAGAGGTATGGCTGTATGATGTTGCATTGAAAACCTCACATACTTACTTAGGGAGGGGCTCACTACACAAAGGTATTTCTGCATACTCCCAATGTTTGCTAACCCCAGAACTAACTATAATAATGATTAGCATGTGGGGGTAAAGGCCCCCACCCAAAAAATGAGTGAGAATCAGATTATGCTAACCATTTTCAGAGAAAAGTCCATTTCAGCAGATGTATTTCATTTGACGAAATGAAATCCACTGAAGAAAAGAAAATATGTTACATGCATGCACAAGGCATTATGAAGAAATACATACAGTGATGAGCTGACATCAGTAATGGAAACTGGATTGCTAAAATTAAATGCATGCTAGCATTCATGGTGATTTTTGACAGTCATGCTTAAAACTAGTCATTTTTATTTCTGAGACATGAAATAAGGACACCATTGAATTTGTCTGCTGAATTTGTACACTGAATTCAGAACCTATTTTTTGATATGTTAAATCAGTTGATCTGGATCTGAAATGTTCCAGCTATCCTTGTGTGATGAAAGGAGGTATTTGCCAGCACAGCTAGCTGGAATTTTGTAAATAATTACATGTCATTTGTGAATATCAAATTAATTTATATAAGATGGTTGTGTTACAAATGTATTAGGACTCTGTCATGTGTGTACAGATGTTTGTGTTGAAAAGGTATTTGTAAAGTCCTGTGTTTAAAATGTATCCCCAGTGTGCCCTACTGGAAGAGAACAGAAATGTACATGCACTATTGTAACTATTTAATTGTGTATATTCGAAAAGTGGAAATTGGAATACAGGAGGTTAACCTCAGTCCAGCAAACTTTATTAAAATATCTGAAATTAAATTACTTTATAGGTTAGGCCATAAAGAGGCTAGCTGGCAGGTTTCAATGCAGCTATAGACAGAGTCTGTAATAGGAAGCTTTCTGTATTGTCTTCAGGGTGAACTAATTGCTACTTTGAAAGCATGAAGGAATGCAATTGTTTTATGACTTCCAGCATCTGCCAAAGAGCTGAGCAAAAGCCATTGTATGAATATTTTTACAGGTAGATGTTAAATACTGCCAGCTTCAGCAATGGGGGGTTTTACCTGGGAACTAGAAGTCAGATGACCAGAAATTATGTCATTCTGCAAGCTATCCCAGCAGTATTGTTTTAGATATTATTTTGAGAAGTCTCTTAGTGAGATAGAGCATTCTGCATTCTGTCTTGGACCTGACAAGAAGAACCATTTACCACACCTTTCTTGCTCTATTAGTAAGTTTTTATGGTATAGTAATTCTCTTAGATACAGTCAGGAATATAGTGAAGCTTAGTTTAGATTTCGTTTTTATTTGTGTGAGCCTGTACCAGTGGTGGCTGGTAGCATCAAATCAAAGGGGGCTACATGAGACAGCTGAATTGGTGGGGCCAATTGGAAGGAGTGTGGTCAACTAGAAGGGGGTGGGACTGCTAAAAACCGCAAAAACTGGGACTTTCATTAAATATGCTGCCCTGGGTGCCAAACCGTCATTATGAGAGTCCAATCAAGACAAAATGAAGTGTAGAAGAAAAAAAATATTTAAATGTATTGGCTACATGACAGCTTAATTAATATCTAGATGGAAACAAAAAGGTTGTGAGGCATGAAAAAAAAAATTACTTTTTAAATATATTACTGGAATGCCAGTCAAAATCAAGTATAAAATAACAAGCAGCACTCAACTCAAATCACTTCTCCTTGCACTGCAGTTTTAATTATAATTTATATTCAGCTTTATAAAAGTACCAAGTAACATGCTGAAAGAAGCAATCTCTGTGATGCCCCCACTTGTAAAAATGTTTCTTATCCAAAAAAGACCTGCTGCCTGACAACAACTATCTACTTCTTTCATGGGGAAAACATGATCAAAGTAGAAAATGAACAGCAAACAAGACACAAGCTCAAGATAAATTGCTTAAAGGATTACTGCACAGGTTATGGACTGGCATTCTGGTTAGTTTACGGGTAAAGCCTGCAAAGATGACTAAAGTCTCCAACAAATGTAATGAGCTTCTGAAAATACTGTAATCCTGCCCTTTATTACAAATACTGTCATATGCATTTCAATACCTAAGGCTTATACGCAATCTAGTTATGTAAATATTCTCTGCATGGCAACAACAAAAAAGCTTTTAATGTTGGTAATTCGTTAACAGTATGCGTATTAAAGCTTGCTTGTATCTTACAATCTCAGTCAAGCTTACCTGATGGTCATTAAAGCATTGCTACCTAAACACAGAGCAACAGGCTCTGGAACATCTTGCATTTTCTGAATAAGAAGAAGCATAAATTAACATTATACAAATATGATGGAAAACCAGAACATTCTGCAAAATCAAGGACAGATGAAAGCCACTGTAGTACTTGTGTCTGCCTTGGATGGGAGGATACTCTGCACACTTACACTGCATAATTCCTCTTTGCCTTGCTTGGACACATCCAGAGTCACTACGTGGGGGAGTGGGGTGCAACAAGTATGTCACAACTTGAAAGGTCTCTGGCTGACCGTGATGGCCCTGACACATTTGACATACCTCTCAACCTCAGAGCAAGACATTTGGACAAAGCCATAAATAGAAATGGGACAAAGGCCCAAAAATAAGGACAAATTTTAAATATTGCTCTTATAAACTTAGGAAGATAATATAATAGTAGGTCTTGCATTAGTATGAATTTTCTGAAGGGTATGAAATCTGAAACTCATATGTCTGTCATTATTTTCTAACTTCAATCTTTAATGATTTACCACAAATTTGCCAGAAAAAACATAATTTATGAAAAATGGACCAAAAATGTGATGTAAAAATGTAAAATAGCCACACATTACAGCTGGGAACCTGTCAACGAAAGGACACTTTTTAAATATTAGTACTGTTAACTTGAGCAGCTGACAAAATAAGAAAATCTACATGCATTTCTGAAATTAAAAGTAATCTATAACTCTGATCATTACAATTATTTATACTCTATTACATCGCCTCAGTATGCATCCTCCCTATGTCTTCAACAATATTGTTAAGGGACAGGCTACTAGAGCTTCAAGATACAATCCCAGTCACTCTGGTTTTGACCGGGATATGATGGAACTCCATCACAGGTTGATACATCGAGGTTATAGTACCAATGACATACTTAGAGGCACTGAGAGTATACTTGATTTAAGAACAGGAGCTGCTGCCCCATATTTTTCTGATCCACCCACAGTTGATAACCGGACAGCCTTAGTTAGGCAGTCAAGCAAATCCACTTCACACCATACAGCATTTTCCATCTTTTTCACTACTGATGTTGGTGATATTAAGGATGTTGTTAGGACCCATTGGAAGGTTTTGATGGCAGATTCTCAGATTAGAGACACCTTGGGTGATACTCCACTTTTCAGGTATAGGAACAAGAAGAATCTCAAAAGATTATTATGTGACAGGGGATCTATAGACCCACTACCTTCCACTCCACTCAGTGGGACACATAGCTGTGGTCATTGCAATTTTTGTAATTATATTAATCCTAGTTCTACTTTTATACATCCCGTAACCAAACATTCGTATTTTCTCAAGGCACACGGGGATTGCATGACCAGCAATGTTATTTACCTTGCCAACTGTTCCATGTGCTGTTCCTTCTATGTTGGCAAGACCAACAGGAGTTTTAAAGATCGTATACGTGAACACCTTTACAGCATCAGGATGGCACATAAGAACAATGCCTTAGCGAGACATGTACTTGAGTGTGGCCCCCTCCATGTTTTTAGCTTCAGTATTAGTAAAAGAGGAGGGGATACTAGGACACATACAGAAGGCAGAGAGAATTTTTGGATTATGAGACTAAGGTCTGATGCCCCACCAGGTTTGAATGTTAAATTATCAGTTAGACCCTTCCTGAAAATGAGGAGATTAAAGGTGTACACATAGTATATTATTTTTAATTTTATTTTTTATACTCTGTATACTTTTATATTTATCCAGTGTATAGTAATATACATACATCTTTTGGGCTATATATGTCTTATTTTGATTGTTATCGCATTCTTAGCAATCTTTCCACTACTATATGTATATTCTTTATAAGAGTTTTAAATGGCTGTCTATATCAGCATTCTGTTTTGCTTTGACAGCAGATGTCTAAATTGCTCTTGATTGAATGTTTTTCCCGCCCATGTTGTGTATATAATTAATTATTGTTAGCATTGCAGTGTTGAGTCTGAGGAAGCCTGAATAGGTGAAAGCGCTAACTCGTTGTTTGCAATAAACTTTTTTAACCTATTTGAGAGTGTTCGGAAGCCTTTTTCTACATTTGGCGTAGTAGTGGATTTATATCACGTTTGCATCAAGAAGAAGATTTGTTTTTTCTGCTGTGTTCCGCTTCTCCGATCTTGTTTTATATCCCTTACATTGACCAAACAAAATGTTCACTTTGGAGACCAAATAAGGGTATGAGACCCAAGCTGTACAAATCCAGATGGAAGTCAATATAATAGTTGAAATAATTCAAAAAATGGAAGTAGAATGTAGAAAAACTGGTTTATTTAACGCTTGTAACACCAAAACTGCGTTTTCGAATTTCTTCCTCAGAAAAAACAATTCCGGGACCCAGCGCCTCCATGCCCGCCGTGATCAGCTCCACGGTTGCCTTTTGGTCTCTCACGGTGACTCGAGAAAGTGATACCGCCACGGGTGCTGGGTATAGCCTCTACAAATGAGGCTATCAAGGACTTAGATAAAAACACTCCAAATAAACGAAGCTAGCAGATATAAACGCCAGCCTAAACAACCACCATTCTGTCTATACACATAATACACGAAAAGATTGACAGCGCATGTGCCGTTCTTTTACTCTCCCAAGCACCACAAATGAAGAAAGAATAGGAACGCGCTATGCTACATTAAAAACACGATAAGCTAGTAATACTGCAATAGAGAATGGACGGCAAACTAATAACAGGTTCATCGTTACTAGGTATCTCTGCCAAAGAGGACATTCTCAGGACTGCAGCATCCACCCCCTTTAAAAGTACAACACAGTACAGTATCAGTAATGCATCTATATACTGTGGGAGTAGAACCCACAGTCTTCTGCTTCAAAAGCAAGTACACTGTCTGTTATGCTATTAACAACACAAGCAGCACTAAACTTCTCTTCAAGCTCTCAGCTCCTTGTAAAATGCACTCGACACTCAACTGTATCTCTCAGCTTTAAAGCACAAGAAATCTGGAAAAAGCCAAAATTTATTGGGGGGAATAAAAGCCCAAAAACTAGGGACACATTTTAAACATTGCTTGCATTATCTTGGAAAGTTGCTAGAATAAAATGCTGTGTTACCACCATGCATTTCACTGCCAAGTCTGAACCCAGGATGCTGTGCACTACAATCAGAATAACATACCACTATGCCAAATCAGCTGTTTCTTGAAAAAACAGGTAGACAGAAACTTAAATGGCTATCATTTAGTGAATTCAGTTCTCACCATAGCTCTCATCTTCTTAGCACAAAACCCCTAGACAAAGTCAATAATGGGGGTAATACAGCCCTCAAACATATTCAGTGAATTTAATTCTCACCATAGCTCTCAACCTGCTAGCACAAAAAACCTAGAGAAAGCCAATAATGGGAGAATACAGACCCAAAAATAGGGACACATTTCAAATATTCATCTTATAAACAGAAAATTGCTAGAATAAAAGGCTTTGTGTTACCATGTACTTTCTGAAGAATATGAAGTCTGAAATTCAAATGCCTGTCATTATTTAGTGAATTCAAAATCCTAAAAAACACAGATTTTTATGAGGAACAGAACAAAAATGAGGCAAAATTTTCACAAGTGGTGGTGGGTAGGGAATTCAAGCTCTTGCTACCTACTCCTACTACCTACTGAATCTAGCCGACAGGTATATTTCCTGACTTCCTTCTAGCTACTGGGGCATTGCACACACACACACACACACACACACACACACACACACACACACACACACACACACACACACACACACACACACACACACACTTCTGTTAGTATAAACAAGTAGTACCTGCAGAGTTTCAGTCCAAAGCTTCCAGTTTCAAACAAAAAAGCTCCGCGAGAGAGCCAAAGTGTCCTGTTCCTCTCGCTAGAGTAGGCTCCAGACTGCAGACGTTGCAGTCCGATCCCCTTCCAGTCTATGCAGTTGTAACTGCATAGACTTCTGGGATCTTTGCTGTTGCAGGCTGTCTTCCGAGTCCAGACTGTCTTACCAGCAGTCCGGAGTCGGGGAAATGCTGTGAGTGCGCATACGCGATTCCGGACTCCGGAAATGCCACAAGTGTACATGCGTGAGTTTCGGGGACTCACGTTTGTTTTTCTTTTTTTTTCTTTTGCTTTTTATTCATTTCTTTCCTTTTGTACAGCTGGGGGGGGCTGCAGTCCTGCAGCTCAATAGCACGAGCCACCCCTGGCCTGTACTGCAATGTTATTTAAAATATTTCTTGTGGTTTTTAACTCTGATATCACTGTGAATATAAATTTAATATTGTCTTCTTCTTTTATTATTTATTATTAAATATGTTTAAACCTTTCATTGTGGCTGATCTATGTAAAGATATTTAAGTTTTGAGAGTACTTGCATATTTATTTGGTGATACTGTGTGGGCCACTCCTAATAGCCTTGCTCTTGGTCAAATTATCACTTTTATTAGTATTACTATTACACAGTAAAAGTGAAAACCGTTTGCTAAGGGCCCTAAAGTAGCTGATAAGGAGTGATTGGTGGCAATGCTAACTACCTTACAGTCTGGACAGAAGTGGGCATAACTAGTAAACCAGTGCCAGCCTTTCCCAGGTGTGTCTCTGTGTGTGTGTGTAAATCAAACCTTAAAGAGTGTGTGTGTCAGCTACTCAGGCAGGGACACAAAGCACTGGTTGGACAGAAAGGGTGCTGGAGGTCTTGGCTTGGTCACTCAGCTGATATCTCAACTCTATAGCTGTGCCAGTGGGGAGTCTTATTGGGGATCTGGAGAAACCAGCCTCAGACTGACTGTGATCTCTGTGTGCTGTTAAGGGAAATTACACCTGATGCAGACAGCTGCATCTGGAAGTAGTGTGTGTGTACCTGTTATCCTCCAAGTGAACGTTCCCCCACTGTTGCCAGTGGTGAGGATTGAGGCTCCTTGATTACTGGTCAGCAGTGGTGGGTTGTCACGCCCTATATTCTTTATACAATAAAAAATGAATGTAGTATCAGTTTGAAGTAGACATACTGAAACAGTAACCTAGTCAGGCTAAAATAATTTTTCTCCAAATCCAGAAAAAAAAGTAACAAAAATATGCAAGACTGTCAAGGAAGGTGATGTCAGAATGTAAAACGTATGGAACAAGAATGTTTTCTGACTCCTGCCCTGTACTGGCTTGAATCTGGAGAATGCAGTCATTTTTTGAAAAACATGGCAGTAATGCAATCATAAGGCAAAAAAAAAATGCAAACCTAAAGATGTATCTGTCGCAGCATTATAACTTCACCACTGTTTTACATTTTTACCTTAGTATTTCAGAACAGTGTTCTTACAGTGCTGTTCACTAAAGGTGGAAAATGTTTGCATTTTGTACAAATAATTTCACAAAAACAAGAACAAAATGTGTTCTGTCAGAAATGTAATTTTGCCATCAGAAAAGAATGGCCTTCTTACTCATGAAGGGCTTTGAAAAATTTGAATTGTATAGTAGGTCAGTAATTCTGTAGAGGAAATATATATATATATATATATATATATATATATATACACTGTTAAAATTATTAGGCTGTAGTCTCATGATTGTGTTGGTGCTGCAGTAGCGTTGTCGCCTCACAGTAAGACGTTGTCCTGTTCGATTCTCAGCTAAAGCATCTTCTGTGTGGAGACATGCGTGAATGGGCGTACCTTCGTTGAAGGTTGTATGTCAGGGCTGGCAACTCGGTACGTAAAAATCTACTGCCAATCATTAGCAGACTGGAGTTCCGCTGTGGCGATCCCTAACTGGGAAAAGCCGAAGGATACAACAAGTCTCATGATTATAAACACTGTCTTTACATTTATATTTTCATTGTTTTGGTCCACAAATTATCAGCAATGTATTTTAAGACGCTACTTCTGAAATGTAGGAAGGAAAATGTGTAAGTATGTCACAGATTGTGATTACATTGCAAAGAGATTCTGCAACTAAATTTTCTGTTTGAAAAGTACATAATTGCCTGGCTCTAAAAATAATAGCAATTATTACATTCATGAAGAGCTCTGAAACTATATAGTATTACAAGTTTTTTTTTTATCTGAAAAAATAGTAACCTACCAAAACAGAGAAGACTACAGGTTAATAATTAACATGCTGCATTATAAGATGGGTTTAACAGCCTTGACTCCCTATTTTCAAATATTGTATTGCTATGCTATTTCACAAATACAGTAAGCAAAATATATATCCAATAGCAGCAGTCAAACACAGAACCGATAAACAAATAACCAAAAAGCTTATGCTTGAAACACGCCAACAAACAAATAAGTACACAAGGAGTAAAAAGCTATATGGTTAAGCACTTTCATCTTTAATGTAATATACTTCATCATACATAACCACAGTGTACCAATAAATGCCATTGTCCTTCATCAGGTGACTTATAACACCACCATAATTAATGTATGCCAATTTGTTATGCACATTTATACACTCACAAAATAATTCACAAAAATTCAATAAATTATGACATGAAAACGTCTTCTTCTTTCGGCTTTTCCCAGTTAGGGGTTGCCACAGTGGATCACCTTGTCCGCTCATGATTGGCAGTGGAGTTTTACGGTGTCGAGTTGCCAGCCCAGCGCCCAACTTTCCACAGAAGACACACACGCACACACTCACACCTAGGGCCAATTTAGAGAGTCCAATCCACCTGCAGCATGTCTTTAGGATGTGGGAGGAAACCGGAGCACCTGGAGGAAACCCACGCGACCACAGGGAGGACATGCAGACTCCGCACAGAAGGCACCCCAGCAGAGGATCGAACTGGAGAACCTCTTTCTGTGAGGTGGCAATGCTAACCACTGCACCGCCCTGGCCACTCTATGACATGAAAACTAAACCATGAAATAAGAAGAGAGATAAAAATACATATATTTGGTGCAGAAGGTGATTTTGCAAAGTGGGAGCAAGATCTTATTCTTTGGTTGGAAAAATTCATTTTAGTCTGCATCTGAGAAATGGTAACCATTACGTTCCTGAAGAAAAATTATGAAACTGGCTACAGTACACATGCATGAGGTGAAATTGCTTGAGCATCAGAAGCCCACTAAAAAAAGATGGATGGGATAACAGCAAACACTTTTCCTATAGGAAATCATTACTGATGCAGTTTCTAATTGTATGCTAGCAGTGAGTCACTTCTTTAGGGAGATTGCTTCCTTATCTGAGTTGGTGCAACCATGGACTTGGGAATACATACGTTTGAGGTCATGGGGATCCCCCCCATTGGGAGGTGCAGGAAGACTTACTCCCTTGAAAAAAACAAGTCAAAAGAACTTTCTTGCCCTTTTAGATTCCAGGCATTTTTTTCATCCTTTCGGAACATCGACTTTCAGGAAGTTGGCATTTCATAGTAAGTAGTAATTAATTTATTGTTAAGTGTTTGAAAAACTATTAAAAAGCACCATGATTACAATACTGCATTCTGAAAATAAAGGCAACATTCTAATGTCTACAAGCAGATTTCTGCAGTGGTAGTCCAGTAGCTAAAGAGATGGACTCCTATATATGTATATAAAAAAATAAGCCAGGTTATCAAAAATTGGTCAAATGATGGTCATTTATTATACTTTTATTTATTTGTTTACAGGCATAATGAACTGATCTATAGGGACCCATTTAAGCTACAGACTCAAAATATGTACAGCATATTTATGTATTTATGTATTTATTTACTGGAATTTGTTTACCAGGAAAGTCCAAATGGGTCAACAGAATGACTCATTTTCAGAAGAGATCGGGGAGATAAGCTCCTTACACATGATAGTAAATACATTAAGATACACATATAGAGATGTTAAACATACATGTAGTTAGGATAGTGACAAAATTATAAAAGTCAGATATAAAAGTAATTTGTATAAACAATACTTAGTGATATCACATTTACAAAAAAGAAAGACAATTATGTAACAGTTTCTCAACATTTTTGGATATTCAGGAAATTATCAACACAATTGTTTGCAGTGTATAAGACAAAATTCTTTAGGAGAGAAATAGAAAACTATGGTTCACTATAGTATGTTACGGTATAGTTTCTCAGCATTTTTGAACTTTCAGGTAATTACCAACACATTTGTTTGAAGTGCAGTGCATAGACAGAAATACCCAGACTAGAAGAGGGTAGATGTTGCTACAGAGTGATTTATACAGTTGTAAGCAGTAGAAGCAGGTAAAATGTTCCCGTAAAGTAGGTGGCTGCATGAAACAGATGGTAAGTAGAGAGAGCAGCGGGTTATACATAGTTGTGAGATGGAGGCCAAGATGGGCAGGAAAGGCATATCATAAGTGGGAGATGGAAACAGCGGATAAAATTAGAATAAATGACAAAGAGGAGTGCAGTACTGACTATGCATTATGACAGATGAAGACTGTGACAATTTTTTGGCAGAGTATAAGATAGTGGAAAGGTTCTCTTGCATAGTTCCTGTAGTATGATAAATGAATTAATTTTCTATAGTGCAGGACCTACTGTAAGTGGGGGATAAGTAGCATATTATCAAACAGAGTATAACTAATTGGGATAGGATGTATGGTGTAGAACGTGAAATGATGTGGCAAATATTCCGGCAGTAGTATTAAGAATATTAAGGTATATGTTAGGGTTATGATGTCAGTATAGGTATTGATTTGCAGAAAAATGTCAAATGTACATAGTACATGGATAGGTGAGAAAGGTAAGTCAGGGAATGGGGATAGTATGTGAGGGGAGAGAGAGATGGAGAAATGGTTAGGTATTAAGAGATCAGGAACACATTTATGAGTCAGTAGAAGTGTATCAGAAAAAAAAACTAGTTAAGTATTTGTCTAAGGTGAGAGGAGGGATGTAGGGAGAGGTGGGTATTTTAATCACAGGATAATGGAGTATAGTTATGTTGGACAGGAAACTGGTAACAGGGATTAGGGAATTAATGAAGCATTTAAGTTCTGCTGCCTACACCTTAGAATGGAGTTTGGAACACAGAATGAGGCTTATGGTGAGGACACTCTTTGATGTGGGGTACTGGTGTGAATTTTTAAGGCACCTGTATCTGTGAAGGAGAGTTAATAGCAAGATGATATGTATGTTTGTTGTACCTGCCACTATTATTATACAATTTAATGTTTGGTTGCCCAAGAAAATGTTTTATTCCACTAGGAATGGTATTACTGGACTTGTTGAATGTCTTGTTGGTTTGCATTGTTTGTTTTTAAAATCAATTAAATGCATAGAAGAAGAAGAAGAATATAAATGTATGGAGTATATAAAAATGTAGAGGTCATATTACAATGTTGATTTGTTCAATTATGTATGATTCTAATGCAATAATATTTTTAAACATATGCAGAAGGATACAATGAAAAAAAAAATTAAGGTTGTATAAAACAGGAATGTATTAGGAGATGCAATAACTAGAAGTGCAGAACAAATAAGCGATAAATTAGACACGGTGAGAGACTTATACTGTCAAATATACAAAGAGGTTTACTCTACTTCATGCTGCTAGGAAGGTGGCAGGGTGGGAAAGGCGTAGCTCACAACTCCGGCTGATAAATGCTGCTGAAAAGGTGTCTAGGGCAATGAATTTAGGGTGAGAGTGCCATGTGAAGGGGCGAGTACCATGATGGACCATTTTCTTTATTACAGGAAAAATAGACAAGGACTCCTTTATTTCAAGGACTTGATACTTTCAGACTTGATAGTCTGCAGTGTCACCTAAAGGAGTGAGTTACTGTCAGTGAATGATTGGTACCCCAGAGTGATTGTGAAGAAACCTGTTTTATGTGGGAGGGGATAGAAAAAAATTGCAATGGCTTTATGGGAAGGTCTTCACGTATAAATAAACTATACCTGTGATTTTTTTTTTATTTTAAGGAGTGAAAATGGGTGATGTGGTATCCTCTAATGTCAGTAGAGAGTCAATCTCTTTGAATGCTTGGGCGGTTCCCCCTCCCTCATTTCAAGAAACCTATGTGGGAATCATACCTATCAAATGCACTTGATCTTTAGGAAATCACTGATTTAGGCTCAAAATTTTGCAATGTCCCAACTGATATTGCTGATTTTTTTTTTTTAAGAAAAGCTAACGGATTAAACTCAATGCATAATGAGATTTATCACTGCTGCAGACTTATTTTACTTTAGAAGGTTTGATAATTCAAATTATTTTATTTTGTCAACATTATAAGTTATCTGGTGTGTGTGTGTGTGTGTGTGTGTGTGTGTGTGTGTGTGTGTGTGTGTGTGTGTGTGTGTGTGTGTGTGTGTGTTTGTGTGTGTGTGGCCTTTATGCCTGATTACTTTTGGGTATGTTATTGATTATGTTGGCAAAAGACTGAAAGCTATGCCAGGATAAGGAAAGATTTTAATTATAAGCAAACTACACTTATAGTTTGTACTGGACTTCTGCTTTTTTAATTGGCAAAACATTACTGAATTGGGTATTTTTGCATTTTATAGCATGCTTATGTGAAGCGGAAATATATTATTGGTGATTTTTTTTTTCTTTTCTTCCTTTTTTTTTCTTTTTGTTGTTAAACTGCTGTTTTTGTAATATTAATGACTGGGCAATGGCAAATATAGCATCTGTCAGTCTAAACACTTTTGAGACATTATGTGATTAGCCGTCTTGTGGTTACTTAAGTGTGAGGCAGGGATGGGAACAGAAACTACTGTGACTTGTTTAAATGCTGCATTGAAATGAAACTGCAGTTGTGATTTACAGTGAGAACATTTTTAAGCCAGCACTTGTGAAGTTATCACCCAGTGGTGTGACTGAAGTTGTGTGAGGGGGAAGGTGCACTGAGTAGTGATTAAAGCAGTCCTCAGCTGCGGTGGCAAGATCTCTTTGATCACTGAGCTAAATGAAGTGTTAGGAATGTTTTGATCTGAAAGAAGAGTGAAGTAACATCATTACTGTTTGATGTGACTGTGAATAAACAGGAGTGCCGGCACTGTCACCATTCTCATTCTGTGGTATCAGTCAGATTGTAAGAACAGCCTCCATGTATTGATCCAGCTGGAGCTAGCCAGCCACACTATTGTGACCAAAGCAATCCATTACTTATATGGGTAAGTCCACTCAGTAATAGTAGTAGAAATAATAATAATAATAATAATAATAATGATGATGATGATGATGATGATGATAATGATAATGATAATGATAATAATAATAATAATAATAATAATGATGATGATGATGATGTCTGGCGGTTTAGCTCAAGAGAGGCAACCAGCTCCATTTATATTTATTTATTTTATTTATTTGACATTTGTTAACAGGGTTGGTCCAGCTGGGCCAGGAGCCCGTTTTCAGTGGAGACCCGAGGAGAAAAGCTCCAGTAATAATTTAGGATTACATAGGTAACACAAAAATAGAAAGTACCATAACCAAGTATCACTCCAAAACATATTAATATCAATATGAATCAAACATATTTTGATTACCGTAAGAGGATTGTCTCAAAGAAATAAGTATATAAACCCTTTATATATATATATATATATATATATATATATATATATATATATATATATATATATATATATATATATATATATATTCACTTCATAACACTGAAAGCTCAAAACACTGAAAATGAGAAAACTTCATAATATAGAAGACCAAAACACTGACACTTCAAAACACTGAAAACTCAAAACACTGAAAACACATATCATGCATATACTGAGTTTAAACAACATAAATCATAGTACTTTCCACCAAGTGTAAGCAGGGGGCAAGCCCCCCTGCACCCTTCATGTGAGAGGCTGCACCCCCCACACCCCCTGCAACTTAAATATATCAACTGCAAGATTGCACATAGTGTAGTGAAGTACAGTCTTGGAGTTGATATATATAAGTAGCAGGCGGGTGTGCAGGGTGGCTTGCCTCCCTGCTTACACTTGGTGGAAAGTGCTATGATTTGTTTTTAAACTCAGTATATGTATATGTGTTTTCAGTGTTTTGAGTTTTCAAGATTTTGAAGTTTCAGTGTTTTGATTTCAGTGTTTTGAGCTTTCAGTGTTATGAAGTGAATCTATCTATATATATATATATATATATATATGTATATATATATATATATATATATATATATATATATATATATATATATATATATATGTACAAACAAGTTATATACAAGTGATCAGATTTCTTGCCTAGGCTTTGTAGGAAGGTATAGATGCTTTCAGGAGTTCAGAGGGAAGAAGCACTATTGTATAAAGGGGAAATATTAGGTAGGTTCTAAGCAGAAACATGATTTGGTATCGAGAAGATAATGTTTGAGTTCCTTTTTAAAGTGCGCAGGGTGTATGATGGAGTGTATGTGTAGAGGAAGTTTGTTCCAAGTGTGGGCTATAGAGCAGTTATATTACAGTTTGCCTATGTTCTTCTTTGGATGATTTACATTCAGAAGATTGTAATGTTTTTCTTTAAGTAGCTGCTTAGTATCTTTAGTCACTTTGTATAATCCTGTGTGGAGCTTTTCTCCCCGGGCCTCTACTGAAAATGGACATATATCCAGATAGACTAGCCCGGTCAACAAATGTGAAATAAATAAAAAATAAATAAAAAGTTGTTGGTTAGAGGTGCGGAGGGTTCTAGAAGGGGTGTAGGTAGATAAAAGAGTAGTGAGAGCTGGACAGGATGAAGGCATGTATAGAATGGAGTGAATAATTTGAAATTGAGAAAGTAGCAGTAGTTGAGGGAATTTGAGCCATTGTAATGAGTTCAGGGACAGGCAGTGATGGGAGTTGTAGGGGGAGTTTGTAATGAATTTTGCAATTTTGTGGTAAGTTTGTTGCAGTTTGTTCATGGTAGTAGCTTGTATATTGGTTAGTATGGGAGCTGCGTAGGGAAGTGTGGGCAGGAGGAAGGACTGTGCTAAGATGAGTCTAGCATTTGGAGTAAGAAATCTTTTGTTGCGATAGAGCAAGCCAAGTTTCTGGTGTGTTTTTTATTCCTTGCAGTAAGTGTAAGTTAAATTTGAGTTTGTCATCAATAATGATGCCTAACAGTTTAGTGTGTGGTTCAGGTTTTATGATAGTGTTGTTAGAGTAAATGTAGATTTATGGTTGGAACGTGAGCGGGCTGTAGTGTTGTTAGAGTAAATGTAGATTTATGGTTGGAACGTGAGCGGGCTGTAGTGTTGTTAGAGTAAATGTAGATTTATAGTTGGAACGTGAGCGGGCTGTAGTGTTGTTAGAGTAAATGTAGATTTATGGTTGGAACGTGAGCGGCTGTAAATCTGGGTTTGATTCTCTCAATTTACAAACTGTATGGCTTTGAGCAATGACTTAACCAGACAGTGATACCAGGCTGCCCCTGAAAAGGGGTACTTGAATCCATCAGGTTTACCAAAATAAAAAAAAAAAACAGGCTAAGCTTTCCTATATTGCCTGTTCATGAGTTCACTCTTGCCTGACATATAGGTCTTATGTAGTTAAGCAAAACCTTCTTATGCCCACAGTTTAATCATTAGCACAAGGCTTATCTTCATAATCATTGACAACTTCACCAATTATCATCCATATACAAAGATAGACATCCCTTTTAGTAGAGGATCTCGCATCTGAGAATTAAGAAGTCACACAAATGTTCCAAACTAATTTAAAATGGCACAACCCACTCTGACCCTAAAGACAAAGTCAGTATTCTTGCCGATAAATTTACTGCCAACTTTACTCCAGAAATAGTCATGAAAATACCACAGATCTATAAGGAACTTGCAGTCACTCAAGATCTTCAAGGAACATGTCCTAACTGTGTTGTTAAAGGCCATGCATACTGCATCTATGGTCTCAGACAAAATACCCGTGTGCATAATAAATAATGCTAAACATGCCCTTGTAGAACCTCTCCTAAACCTGCTTAGCCATAGAGTATGCAGCCGTGTTGTGGAAAAGTCTGTTGTGATGCCCCTTCACAAGGGGGCACTACTACTGACCAAGGGAACTACAGACCAAGATTATAGCTATTAAACCTAGTAAACGTCTTCAAAAGGGTCCTGGAAGGTGGTGGATAGTAGTTGTTCAGTCCATACTGCATATCTGGATCTAGCCAAAGTATTTGACACTATCTCCCATGCTGGTATTGTAAAATAAAGCTAAACAATCTAAATGTAGGCCCTCTATATGGCAAATCACATAAACTGGCTAAAAGCAGAACAAATAGTAAGGGTGGATGACACCACTTCTAATTGCAAAAAAGTAACTAACAGTGTACCTCAGGGGTGAGTGCCAGCACCCCTTCTGTTTGGCATTTATTTCTCTGTCCTCCATACTGTGATCTCAAACCGATGGTTAACTATATTCACTGATAACTGTAAACTGAGAGTTATAATCTGTTCAAATAATACAGAATCAGAACAGCAAGAGTTATTCCTTGCAAACTAATGGTGTATGAAAATGAGCTAAGATTAAACGCTAAAAAGTGCAGCATTGTTACAATTTGGCAAGCAGCCCTCATCTAATACTTACAGTATAGCCAATACCCATCTCCAGACTGACACAGTTGTTAGGGATATCGGCATGTTGGTTGGCAACTCCCGCTCCTTTGGACACCTGGTGCCATGTAACAGCAGTTTAACTTTTCTTTTAAATCTGATCTGATATCTAATGGCATAATACCTAGATCAAAAGACACATTCATGTCCTACCTACCAAGATAGGCTTGAAGCCCTAAGAGTCCTGCATGGTGACCTATGTCTTGCATTCTGTGTCACCATGCAGAACACAGAATGCAAGACATAGATCACCATGCAGGACTCTGTAGGACTTGATGACCTATGTCTTACATGATGACCTATGTCTTGCATTCTGTGTCATTAAGGATCCAACCTTCTTGATATATTGCACTTCTGTAAAACAAACAGCTCCTTAAGTGCTCAAACCAAGGTTCTGAAAAAGGATCTGCATTGCGGGATTTCTGCTCACTTGGGCTTGCATGGAGAAAGGATGAAGTTTATTGTAAAAATATGATGGCTGTTTAGATGATGGGCTCCCATGGCCAGCTGTCATGCTTGGGAAGTGAATGGGATGATTGCTCATGGGAGAGCAGATAAGCAGTAGTCAACGGGGAGAAAAGACCTAGAAAAAATATTTTACTATGAAGTACCCCATCAATGTTTTTGTTATGTACCTAACTTGAATGAAGCAAAAGTAACACTATGTACCATTTACTGATTAAAAACAAACAAAATGATTTCAGCCTCAGTAAGTCTACATGCATGGGCTGTTTTTCTATGGAATGAATTCCAATTGTATGTTTAAAGAGGGTAATGGTGCCTCTTACAATAGTCAAAATTTAAATAAGACAAAAGTGAAATATATATATTGAATTTGTAATCGCTGAAACTCGGAGACTCCCCCCCTTCTCCAATATCCCTGCAAAAATGCTTTTAATGTGTAGCAATAAATACATTTTGTAGTCTACTGTTCTTTTTGTCCTTGAATCCCATTTAAATTTTCAAAGTTATGGGACTTGTAGAATCAAGTTTTGATATTCTAATTGAACACCATATGATGCGTACTGTATTAGGCACTGTATCTACAGTTGATGATGTGACTGCATTTTCTCATCATAGGTTGAAGTTTACAGCAGGTGAATGTCGAGTGAGTTTGTGTGTGCTGTATTTTCCGTTAAAGTTACTTTGATACATTTACGTGTTTCTGTATGAGTTTCTTTCAAAACATATAATATATAAAAAAGAAATAAGTGGAAACAAGAATTTCAGTGGCTTAGCAAGAAAGAGTCAGTGACTGTAAACTCACAAGAGTCACATATTGTTTATGTAGAAAGAATTGAGCATTTTTTTCCGGGGGTGAGGGCAATGAAATTTCTTCATGAAACAAGTAATGACATTATACAGCATTATGGACACATTCACATATTTATTATGTCAAAACTTGGTTCTATGGCAAAAAAATAAAGATGAATCTGACCAGGTAAGTAAAGTGCTAAGGGATACTTTGAGCTTAAATTGTTGATAACTGCAGGAGTTAATTTTAATCATTGCAACTAGAGACCTAATGAGACAACAATACAGTATTGTGCTGAACTGAAACAATGTGCTGTGAAATCTGAATTTGATTTAACAGTAGATGAAGTACGTAGAGACAGATTCACAAATGGTATTTGCAGTGAAGCTTGACATATAACTACTTTCTGAATCAAATGTAATATCTTATGAGGCAACTAAGATAGCCTTAATATGGTGACAAAGATATGCCACTTGAGGAAGCACAAGGCATGTGTTGATACTGTACACAAAGTTGAAATACATACTAAGCCCATTAAAGGTAAAAGATTTTGCTATTGATTTTTCAGTAGAAATCATGTTCTGCAAGTCAGTCATTATAAAGAGGCTAAAAGCCATAGATGTGAAAAATAGTCCTATAGAAGTCTATAAGTCACAGTATTTGGCATTAGAGTAAATCAGTGCAAGAAGTGCTTGATTTGCTGTAAGAAGTGCTTTGTGAGGAAATGGGATCTCTGCTCGGTATTAAAACTGCCATTCTTGTGAAGCAGGATGTCGTACAAAAGTTTTGTAAAAGTAGACCACTACCTTTTGCAGTGAATTAAAGTATGGATGAAGGGCTTGAGATAGAAGGTATTTTTAATCCAGTGAAATGTTGCAAATGGGCAGCTCTGGTAATTACTGTTGTAACAACAGATCATGCCACTTGTATTTGCAGTGATTATGAGACAGACCACTTATCAGGCTGCAATTAATTGCCTGTGGAAATTATTTTGACAAGAGGTACTGAATTACGTTTGACTTCTACAGATTGTTCTTATCCAAGTGATTTGCTGGGTACTTGTATATTGTCTATGAATTAAGTTTGCTTTTGAACTGTGTTTGTAGGTCCCCAAGTAAACATTGGGTCAGGACTCTTACTGCCACTCTCCAGAAGGATAGTTTATTCCATTGCATTCCTTGTGACAGGTGCAACACTTGAAAGTGCTATCTCCTGCACGGTAAGTATAAAATGCTTTTTAAGCGGTTGTTATCATGATTATGTAAAGGGTAGCTAGATGAGTGTATATGGAATTGATTAGTTAGTGGGGGGGGTGCAATAATGTTCATATAGCAGTTTGTAAATTAATTTATTTAACAGGAAATTGACCCTTGCAGTGATTAGGAAGTAGATGATTATATTAATAGCTTACAGCGACATGTATAATCATGGAGTAGGTGAATGAACCTAAGCATTTTATTTTCTATGGATTATAGTATGGTTACGTTGTGTGGGAAGTTGACTATCATAAGTGGAAAGGTGTATTCTAGTCTAGGGATCAGGACATTTAGGGCAATTGCATGTCACTCCTCTATTGTTAGAAAATTAGAGATTTTATAAGAGATTTTGTGGTTGATTCAGAACTTTTGAACTTGAAACTATGATGTCTGGTTAATAACAACATCAAGATATCTTTGCTGTGTTACAGTACAATATGTTTACATTGTGGAGCCACTGTACCGAGAAAAGGATGCTAGGAAGTTTTTGAGTAATTTTGAGCAATATTATGGGTGGTGTGTGGGTTAGTAGGCTAATTTACTAAAAACCAGTTCTTTAACAACCTGAAATAATTTTATAGGAGATTGTTTGAATATTGATTATATTTGTATTTTTGTTTTATAACAATGTCAGCATAGAGTGCAGTCTTTAAATTCAGGGAGATCACAAGGCAGGTCATTTATAAACAAGGAAAACAAAAGGAGAACTAGAACAAAACCTCAAAGGACACATTTAGTAATATGGCAAAAAATGGAAAATGATTTGATATGGCGGTAAAAGATCATTTATTTAAATAATTATGAAACAATTTAATTACTTCATTGGAAACGTCACATTCTCCAAATTTTTGTAGTAGTAGATTGTGCTAAGTGTTCTCAAAGGATCTTTTTTATTGATAAGTATGACAGTAATAACTACACCTTGTTCAATGTTGCAACATAATATGATTAGTCAAAATATATATGGTTGTAGTTGTACTGTGTTTAGTTTGGAATCCATGTTGTCTGTTAGAAGGAGTGTCGTAAGTTTCTATATATTGAAGTATTTGCTTGTAAATAATTTTCTTGAATATTCATGCTAAAGGGTGCTTATTAGCAATGGATCAAAATTAGGTGCATAGGTTTATATATTAGGTTCATAGATTAGTACTAAGCTAAATGCCCTTGTGAGCCATTTTAAGCTTAGCCAATTATCCCTTGTGAGACTCAAGCCTTGCACCTTGTGTTTGTAAGGCAAACACCTTAACCATTAGGCCACCCTCCCAACCAATCCTAATCAGTAAGGGTATTATAATAATAGTATGTTTGAAACTATGAGGAATGATGTTGGCACTTTGAAGCAGAACCTCACTGGAACTGTGTAACTAACTCAAAAATATGAAAAATCAGTCCAGGCCACCAGTAAAAACGTAGAAACTTTATATAATTCCAATAAAATATACAGATAGCCTCTATACACCTCATCCAATGTTTTCCATACCAACTCCTTGGGGTAACCCCTTTCCAGAAATGTATTTCCTAAAAAAATAAATTCACCAGCTATATCCTTAAATTCAGAGGTCATCCTGGCTATTCTGACTGCTTGCCCCTTGATTAAACTTCTTTTTTGAACCCAAGGATGGTTGCTATCATAGTGTAAATACCCATTGCACCAGGTGTCTTTTCGGTATATATTAGACTTGAATCCATTGTGAGTCTTCGTTATAGTGATATCAAGATAGTTTATGCTGACCTCATCACTGGAGTGTGTAAAGGAGAGAAAATTAGTACTATTGTTTAGATATTCCATGAAAGACTTGATACTCTGTTTGTTACCTTCCCAAATTACAAAAATATCGTCCAGAAATCTAAGGTACAATTTAATGTGTTTTTGGAAGGCACTATTAAACACATATCTGTTCTCCCACTCCAACATAACCAAGTTGGCGTAGACGGGGGCACATGCTGCCCCCATCGCTACTCCACTGGTTTGTTGGAAATACTCTCCCTGGAAACTTATGAAATTGTTATCTAAAACTATTTCCATAAGTTCCAAAATTGTAGGAATATTCTCCTTAGGTAGTGATGAGTATTTGTATATACTATCACTAAAATATTCATACCCCACCTCACGTGGTATGCTTGTAAATAAATCTTTGACGTCAATAGTCAGAAAACAATAAAATTCCACCCATACCTCTTTAGTTAATTTACTTAAGAACTCCCATGAGTCTCTGATCAAGTGTGGAGTCAAAGTTACTATTTCTTTAGTGCAGTGGTCTATGTAAACCGCCAAAGGATGAGTCTTAGAATTTTTTGTCGAAACAATAGGCCTAAAAGGAGGCTCTACTGTAGATTTATGTATTTTGGGCACCTCAAAAAAATTAGGAATTGTTGGATGAATTTGCCTCAAATATTTGTACGTTTTATCATCAATTCTATCCTCCACTAGATATTCTTCCAGGAGAGAATCAATCCTTCTGTAAGCAATGTGTACTTCATTAGGGGACACAGGAGAATAGGTGTTTGTATCCAATAATATGTTAGTTAGTGCATTTATATATTCCTCATTACCATATAGGACTATTCCTCCTCCTTTATCCGGTTTCATGATGCGGAGATCTCCCTGAGTTTGTAAATCCCATAATAATTTCTCCTCACCATCACTTAGATTTTGATGTCCCATATTCCGTCTATTCTGACAATGTGCTGCATAAATTTCGTCCGTGACTATTTTTTCGAACATCAATAAAGCCGGATGTAAGGGAGGGATGAAAGTACTAGCTCTAACTAAACTTTTGTTGTCCATATAATTAACTTCTACATTGTTTTTACACACAAATTTCAAATTCAACTTTCTAAGGTATAACTTCAGGTCAACTAATAAATCAGCTACATCCCCATAGCTGGTTTTCACAAACTTAAATCCCTTCAAAAAAAGTTCAAAGTGCGGATTACCCAGAATAAAGGTGGTATAATTAAAGATTTTAAATCCTTTGTATTCTGAGACAATACCATCACTATTCACAACTATTTCTGTTTAAAATAGAACAGACATTTAAAAAAAAGTTTTGTGGAATAGATTATCGGGTGTGAGTGAAGGAGCAGAGGTAAAGATTTGGTAGAAAGAAGGGAAATGTGGTACTTACAGGTTCTTTTTAGCTTGTTATGAAAGTGACTGTTTAGTAAGGTGGAGTAGTTAGATTTTAAGAAATCTTTACTTGTGTTAATACTTTTTACTGCTTTCCAAAATGTTTTGGTTGAGTCAGAAAGGTAGTTTGCTGAGACTAAAGATGTAATGCTTTTGCACTTTTTTAAAATGTTTATTCTGGTAATGCTTTTTTCTTGCCTTTTTCAAAGCTAGTAGAATGATTTGGTTATGTTTTATTTTACCCATGCTTTTTCTCTGTCCCTCATTTTTTTTTTGTTCAGATGTGATCCAGTGGGATTTATTTTCATGGAGTCTGACTTTTTTTCTCAGGGAATAGTCTGTTCTCACTGGGAGAAAGAAGATTAAAGGAGGTAGCTAATGCAGTAGTGGGACCTGAACTGATCAGTCTACAGGGTGGTGCACCTCCCCATCACAGGGGAAGTAGTATGTTATGCAGAATACCCACAAGCACAAGACCCTAGTCTTAGGCTCCAGTGATATGCTTCCCACAATATGCGCATGTGTGTTGTCAGCCATTTGTCATTGTGTCCCTAGCCATCAGTGCACATTATGCCAACTATGACCCTTACCTCCAATCCTCCTGTGTAATAAATATGTGAATGTCTGTTGTACAGTGTGGCGTAACCATCTTGATATGTACACTGCATGCATTGTGTCACATCTGCATGACATGCACTGTGTGCTTGTTATGGCCAATACGTCCAGACTAGGTATCACTGCTTCACTTCTGCATCATGTACTGTGCCTGCTGCTGTCTGAGGTGGTTGTGTGGGTACTAGTTGTTGCTGTTCCAATATACTCTTGTCAGATAATGGTACTGATGTGCCTTTCCTGCTGCCTGAGTATGCAAATATGCAGCTGCCCTGTCTGTCTCTTCATTACTATCTTTGGAGTATATCACATGCTGTGAGCATCTTGCAGGATGTGGTAAGATCATATTAAGGTAGCAGGAGCCAAACACATACTCTATGTATGACATTGTAAGTTTGTGAATGTGATACTGGAATTTAGCCACACTTTGTGGATTTTGTATGGGTTTCATAAGCCAGGGTTCTGATGGTTATCTGGCTGATTCTAGAGAACTGGTGTGAAACAGCCTGGCAAATGTCTTGAGTTAAGTCAGGAGAACAGCTAGCAGCTTGCCACAAGATGATTTGAATGACCTCACTCGGAACAAGGTGACAGGATCTTAAAAATAGAAAATGGTCAAGGTTGTGTAAAGCTTGGACAACTGAGGTGAGGATCTCAGTTTGGTCTTAATTTGGTGCCTCATTTGCTGCAACATCAAGAATAAAATCTGTTATTTTGTTGGTTTTAGCTGAATCTATGTTGGTAGTCATTAATTAGAGAGATCAGTTAAGATGTCCTGAAATAGTGCATGACCCTAACCTTGGATTCAGTCTGCACTCAGCCTTTTGTTTGTATTCAGGAACAGCCACCATGAATTTAGTCTTTGCTTCAATTTACATTTCTAATTTTAGTGCTAAGAGAGATTGAGGAGCGCTAGCCTTATTACTAGTGCACTAATGATCGCTACTCACTTATACATTCACAACTGTGTGACCACCAGGTTTTGTCCTGAAAGATTGAGAGTACAGTATCCAGAGAATTTTCCTTTTCTCTTGAGATCCAGCGATGTTAGAGTTGATATGTATTTCAATTCATATAAGCAACAGGAGTATGGGAGTGAGGGGGGCTTGACTACCTCCCACACTAAAACATGTTTTTTATTACTTTTTTCACGTCAAATGATGTTTGTACACAAATTAAGTTGCTGTTTTGTGATCATAATTTTGACTGTTGATCACAAAACAATCCTACTTTAATTATGAACCCAAGAATGACAGAGAAAAGAATGTAAAAAAAGTGTTGGACCAAAGGTGAAATGGTCTTGGTTCTTGTTTTAATGACTGTACTGGATAGCCAAATCCTAATTTGGCATTCCCGCTTGCTTCATTATAGGTTTCCAAAGGACACCAGATCTGAAATAAAGCCTGTTAATTAAGTTGGTTTGCTGAAAGTATGATGTACATGCAGTAGTCGCAGAACAAGATCACTATGCCATAAAACTGCATTAGTACCTCATGCTGAATCAACAACAGCTGCAATGCATTTAAAGTGCTCTTAGATACCATGTGCTTCAGAATGAGAGCCTAGCCTGGAAGAGAAAATAAAAATGCTGATGAAAGGCGTGCTTTACCTAAGTTTCCCTAAATGTCAACAGAATTTTGTTACATTAATAGTGCCATTCTGGATGTGCCAATGTCAAATGCAGAAAGCATCTGAAGGTAGCAGTTTCACCCCTAATACATTTTGAAAATGTTGTTATGGGGACATGGTATAATAGCTCCAATGAGGTCTAATATGCAAGCTACATTCCTTACTCTTTGAATATTTGTAATGCCACTACAGTGAGATCTTACACCTAAATTTATATTTTGAACAAATGGGAAGAACAGAGGGAAGGGCTATCAAGTGGTTTTGTGGTCAAGTGTCACTGTTGACTGAAGGGGTTGCATGCTATATGTGTGTGTGTGTGTGTGTGTGTGTGTGTGTAGACGGATATGGGTATACTCACTTCCGAGGCACCCATAAGTCAACCTTCCAAATACCACACATGCACAGAGAACCAACCTCTGTGCATACAAAATTTAAAATAAAATAACCAACAAAAAGCATTCTTTTTGCAGGAAGTGGCAAGTCCCCCTGAACCCCCTATGTGGAGGCTGTGCCTCTACATCCCCTGCTAATTATATATACTAACTCTGAGATCGCACAATATTGGGAAAAGGGCATATTCCCCAACCCCGAGAACTGTGCAATCTTGCATATCTTTCAACCATATCATTAACTGACCAAATGCAGTTGACTAAACAGATTTATTTATTTATTTATTTCCAGTTTGATGACCAAGGAAGTCCACTGGGCTCAGGGAGCCCATTTTTAGTGGAGGCCCAGGGAGAAAAGCTCCAACTGTAGCAAACATTACAAAATAGAAAACACAGTAAAATATAAAACTGCAAAATATAAACAGAGTATAAACAGAATATATACAGTAGATAAGAAATACAATTACTAATATTTACATATCAAAGAATAGTATTTACAAAATTGTTCCGAGAAAGGCAGTTGTCATTGTTAGATTCAAGACAATAGTATGTCTGAATGACCTTGTTATAAGAACTAACAGTAGCAATCTAGGAAGTAGTTAGTGATTTTTAAAGAAAGTTATTATTAGAGTGGAAAATGAACTTAGAAGTAGAAGAATTTAAAGGAGGGATGACTTAGGTGGGTAGGATGCAAGTACATTTACGATTAGAAAGTAGAAAGGAGTGTAGTTGGGTTTTGAAGTTTTCTATGTTCAGCAAAGATCTTAGGGAGGGAGGGAGGGAGAGAGTTCCATTTTTTTGGCCAAGGAGAAGGAGAGGAGTAGTTGTTCTGCTGGGCGGTTAGGTTTAGAGACAGTGATTAAGTTTTGGTGGGCAGACCTAAGAGTTCTGTTAGGGGTATAAGGGAGAAGGATGTTTGTAAGGGCAGGGCATTTAGATGGGTTAAAGATTAATCTATGAGCTGTTATGAGCTGGTGGTAATTCAGATGGTTTGGAAGTTCGAGCCAATGTAGAGAGTGTAGGGCAAGGCAATGGTGTGAGGAGTTTTTAGAATTAGTGGCAAATTTGGGAATGTTGTTATAGCAAATTTCTAATTTGGAAGTTATGGATGCAGATAGATTGGTTAGAAGAGGTGTGCTGTCCATTAGAGAGGGCAGGAGGAAAGTGGATGCCAGGGTATGTCTAGTATGGGGAGATAGGAAGAGATTGTTCCTATATAGCATCCCTAGTTTTTGATGTTTTCTTTTATGTTTTGGAGAATATGGTTGTCAAATTTCAGTTGCTCATCTATGGTGATGCCTAGCAATTTAGCATGGGGGACAATTTCAATAGGTGAGTTATTTTGGCTTACCACTTTGAAAGAAGTTTCGTCAAAAGGGAATGATTTTGATAGTAGGAAGATTAGTATTTTGGATTTGTTTGCATTTAGGGAGAGATGATTTTGGTGCATCCAGGCCTCAGTGGTTGAGAAGGTGGACTGCATCTTTGTTAGGAGTTCGGGGAGATTAGTGGCAGAGCAGACTAAAGTTGAGTCATCTGCATATTGGATTATTTTGACGTTGGGTATGGCAGAGTGAAAGATGAAGATGTTAAACAACATAGGACCTAGGATGGATCCCTGTGGAATACCATTAGGGGTAAGTAGAAAGGGAGAGATGCCCTTTTTCCGTTTCACAGCTTGGGATCTGTCAGTTAGGTAGCTTGAGAACCAGGAGATGGAATTTTGGGAGAGATTTAGGTTAGAAAGATGAGTAAGTAGAAGGGTATGGGAAATGGTATCAAATGCTTTGGAGAGATCCAGGATAATATTGGAAACTATTTACCCTGAATCTCGGGCATGATTGACTGTGTCTAGGAATGAGATCAGAGCTGTTATAGTACTATGCCCAAGACGGAAACCATGTTGGGTTGGGGTAAGGTGTTGGTTTTGATTTAGGAAAGGCATGAGTTGGAGATGGATGCATTTTTCTAGAATTTTGGAGATGGGGAGAGTATTGCTATAGGGCGGAAATTAGAGCTGGCATTATTTTTTCTGCCTTTGTGAAGAGGTAGCGTATAGGCTTTATGCCAGAGTTTGGGGACATAAGATTCTTGTATAGATTTGTTTATTAAGATGCTAATAGGGAAAGCAGTCCCATCAGTGGCAGCTTTGAGGAAGATTAAAGGCATATTGTCAGGGGCGTTAGAGCAGGGTTTTAGTTTAGTGAGAAGTCTTTTTATATAATAGGTGGATATGGGTTTGAGGTTGAAAGTAGGGGGAGTTAGGGTTGGAGGGTGTGAAGGTGGAAGCAGAGGTGAAAGTGCTAGAGGTGGGATTATTACTGGGAGAGGTTTTGGTGAGTTTAGCGATGGTGTCGATGAAGAAAGAGTTGAATAGTGAGATTTTTGGTCTGATTTATTGGGGTCAGGGCAGGGATTATTTTTGGTGCTGGGGTTGAGAAGGGTATTTATACAGTTCCAGAACTGTCTGGGGGTTTTGGTGTGTTTGGATTGGAGCTTGATGTAATAAGATTTTTTGTCACTAATTATTTGTTTTTTCACAAGGTTACGGAGCTGTTTGTATTGAAGGAGGGTGTTAGGAAGTTTATTTTTTTGATATAGCTTGCAATGTTTATATTGTTGGAGCATTAGTTGTTTGGTGTTTTTGGTTAGCCATGGGGCGGTATTGGTTTTTATTCATTTTGCCCGTATTGGTGCTATGGTATTTATAGAGTATTTAGAAACGTAGAGTTGAAATGGTCAACAGCATGGTCGAGAGGTAGAGTTTTTAGGATGTTGCAGTTGATTTGTATGAGAGAATTTGAGAAAGTGTTAGGGTCAAAATTACTTAGGTTGTGAGTGTGTATGTAGTGATGTTGGAAGGGGAGGAGAGAGTTGAGCGGAGGGTAAATGCAGGGAAGTGGTCACTAATGAAGTCGGGAATGGTACCGGAGGTAGTAATTTTATTAGGGTGGGAGACTAGGATCCAATCTAGGGTAGTACCTAGAGATTTGTTTTTATTGAGTCTGGTTATTGAGTGAATTATTTGGCTGAAGTTAAAGAGATTGATAGTTTGGGTAGGAGTAGTGTTATTGATATCGGCCCAGTTTATGTTTACGTCACCAGGTATATAAGTTTCATTATTTATATTGGTTGAGGCCCTTAAAAGGATTTCTTCTAGGACTGGGATATTGTTCCCAGGTGGGATATATACTGAGATGATGCACAGACTTTTATGGTTATTAACTTTTAGTAGGCAAGCTACTAGTTCAGCATTAGCGAATTGAGGGATGGTCTTTGGGTAGGGAATTATAGAGAGTGAGTTGGAGTAGATTAGTACAACTCCTCTACCTTTTTTATTTGTTCAGGCATTCCTAAGGGGTTGAAAGCCAGGGGGTACAATTTCAGAGTCAGAGATGTGGGATTTGAGCCATGTTTCAGAGATGGCTACAATGTCTGGTCGGTTCTGGTTTAACCATGCTTGAAACAGGGATGATTTGGGGGGCTTTCCTTGCTGCAAAGAATACATTTGCTTTTTTCTGTTTTTTGAATTATGTGAGTTCACTTTTATTACAGTAACTTGTGTTTAGACATTGTGTACGAAGATCAAATTACATAGACTAATATATGTGTGTGTGTGTGTGTGTGAGTGTGTGTGCTACATGCAGCATAATTTGCAGGGGGAACAAGCCTCCCTGCACCTTCCAGTGCATCCTCTATACCAACTTGACTATCAATCAGAAGTGGGAAAAAGTGTATTCACAAACTACACTGTACAGCAATCTTAAGTACAAGGAAAAGATGGTACATTTCAGTTGTCTGAGCAACATTTTTGTGAGATCTTCCATTTCATTTTTGTGACACAGCTGAAACTGTTCAACTAGCACTGTATTTGATCCATTGAATGGAAACCCTATAGGCATGTATGTATCTATATATATACCTATATATGTGTGTATATATATATATATATATATATATATATATATATATATATATATATATATTTGTGCATGCTCTCTTTCTCTCTCTTTATATATATATAGATGCAGTAGATATCTATACTAACCTATCTATCATTATCATAATTATCTTCAACTATCTTTTCACTTTTTTCTACATGGGGTCAGGATTGACATATTTTTTGATTCAGTATCGCTCTTCTACTTTCTTCAGTGGTCATGTCTGACTGTTTCAAGTCATCTCTGCCATAATCCATCCAAGTCTTTGCTGGATGACCTTGTTTTCTCTTGCCACCTTCCTATCGCTCCCAAATTGTCATCAATAGATTTTCTTCCGGTTTTCTGCACATGTGCTTAAACCACCATTATACAATGACTGACAATTAATATTCTAAAATGAGCACGTTGATTGGCCAACGCAACCAGCGTGCCCGTTGTAAATCCTAGACTATACCAATGGAAAAAGGTCTGGTCACCTGGACTTTTTTTCCGTTGATATATTCTGTCAGTTTTTATTTTTATAGTTGTTTAAAAAAAATAAATAAATAAATATGTAGTCCGGACTCCAGACATACGAGAGACAGTATGGAGAAAATACGAGGAAAATCAGGTACATTATTTAAAATTAAATACACGTACCTGATTTCCCTTGTATTTCCTCTATTCAGTCTCTCTCTTAACTGCCCCAAACCTTTTTTTTTTTTTAATTAAAAAAAAAAAAAAAAAAAAGAAAAACAGAGCAACAGAGATCTTTTTTCTGTTGCTTACTTTCCCCAAGCACTGATGTACTGGGTATGCATAAGAACGCAAGTCCCAAATGCATGTGCAGTACATCAACTAATACAACTATGAGATGTCCAGTGGTGGAAGGACAGCACGCCACCGTTATACAAAGACATTATTTAAGAAAAGTAAGTATATTTTTCTTAAATAATGTCATTGTATAATAGCAATAACCCATGTCTGGGTGTGGGTAATGCTAGATTTACCCACGGTTGGCTTTGTTTGGCTACTCGGGCTTCACCCTCATGACCAAACCACACCAACTGTGGGTAAATCTAGCATTACCCACACCCAGACGTGGGTTATTGCTTATTATGCAATGACCCCCATTAATATTCCAAAACGTGCACGCTGATTGGTCAGCGTGCTCATTGTAAATCAGACTTATACTAATGGAAAAAGGTGAAGCCGCGGTGGTACAACGGTAGCATTGTTGTCTCACAGTAAAAGGTTCTTCTGTTCGATTCTCAGCTGGAGTGCCTTCTGTGTGGAGTCTGTATGTCCTCCCCGCGGTCAAGTGGCCTCCGAAAGACATGCGTGAATGGGCGTGCCTTTGCTGAATGTTAGGCGCCGGGCTGGCAACTCGGCACCATAAAAATCGACTGTCACTCATTAGCGGAGCGGAGTTCCGCTATGGCAACTCCTAACCAGGAAAAGCAGAGAAGACAAACAAACCAATGGAAAAAGGTCCAGTTGCCCGGACTTTTTCCATTAGTATAAGTCTTTTTTTTTTTTTTGGACAGCAACAGAGAACGGAAGAGCTCCGTTGCTGTTATCTCGCTATGTTAAATGAGTTTAACATAGAACGATATCTTAAAAAAAAAAAGCAACAGAGATCTTCCTTTCTCCGTTGCTTTTTTGTAAAGCTGTCTACATTTGTTAAACTCGTTTGACATAGCGAGACAGCTTTAAAAAAGCAACGGAGAAAGGAAAATCTCTGTTGCTTTTTTTAAAGCTATCTTGCTATGTTAAACTCTTTTAACATAGCGGGACACGTTTTTAAAAGCAACGGAGATCTTCCTTTCTCCGTTGCTTCCACACACAGTTCTAATGTACTGCTTAACCATACGCATGCGCAGTGCATCAGAACTGCCGCAGAATACTGGACAGCTGTGGAAGGGAAGCAAGGAGGCATTATACAATGCCATTAATTAAGAAAAGTAAGTATTTTTGTTCTTAAATAATGTCATTGTATAACAGCAATAACCCACTTCTGGTTTTGGGTAATGCTGGATTTACCCACTGTTGTCTTTGTTTGGCCACTCAGGCTTTGCCCTCGTGACCAAACCACACCAACCATGGGTAAATCCAGCATTACCCACACCCAGGCATGGGTTATTGCTTAAGAAATCTGTTCTCTCTGACATTCTCTGCAATTGGATTTACTTTGGCCTTTGGCCTCTTTTCTAATGTCCTTATTTGCATCATATCACCCATCTCAGGCCTTTCAAATACTTCACCTCTAGCTTACACAACTGGTCTGCCTTAACTGCCTAGGTTTCTGCGCCATACAGTA
The DNA here is from genome assembly GCF_019279795.1 of Protopterus annectens. Lineage (NCBI taxonomy): Eukaryota > Metazoa > Chordata > Ceratodontiformes > Protopteridae > Protopterus > Protopterus annectens. Next base: position 300,984,885 of record NC_056750.1, read on the forward strand.
GTACTAGTCGATACACACACACACACACACACACACACACACACACACACACACACACACACACGCTCACTCACTCACTCACTCACTCACTCACTCACTCACTCACTCACTCACTCACTCACTCACTCACTCACTCACTCACGGTGTTCTCATGATCTAAAAATGAGATTCAGAAAATAAGATTAAATAGTTGCTGAACTGCATCTTTTTTTCCTGCTTTTCTATCTTCACTGTTATTCCAGATGCCTATTTATAATCTCAGCATGACCTCTGATGTTGTAGGCTGCATTGTAAGTTCTTGGGCTCATGTCATTCTGAAGGTGCTTTGTAGGGTCTCAGCATGTTTCTTCCCATAACACATCCCATATCCCTCTGGCTTCTGGGAGGTAGTCACATTATGACAAGATTTGCTTGTTTTCTTTACTACAGGAATACTTATATTTGATTTAAAAGAAACAGAAAACATACCTGCATTTTAACATATGTAAATATTGTCTTATCTAAAGCGTTTGTATTACATCTAGTGTACTAGGTATATGTAGTTTAATAAAAAAGTTTTATGTATTAATTTTGTAAGTTTGTTTTAGTTAGGACCAATGATAATGCCGCATTCCTTCACATATTACTGATTACTCAGTTCTTGGCAGATTCAAGTCTCTGTGAAATCAGCTGACCTGAAGAATGCAGTAGAACAGACCACAATTACATCATTTTAGTCAATGTCACTGTGTTCTGTTTCACTACATTCCATACTTAGCTCAGCTGAGGTCACTGGGTTCTGGAACTGCTAAGTAATCAAAAAAAAAAAAATTGCCCAAGAGAAAGTGCACTATTGGTGTGGGACCTTACAAATTAAAAGCATTCAAAATAATTAATTGAACTGCTCAATGGGTTTTACAGATACTCCCCCACACAAAATAACACTTCCAAAATATACTGTAAACATTAGTTTTTATGTTGTGTAAGTATATCAACTATCAGTAGGCTTTACAGGTCAAAGGTTTGTATGTTGATGTGATTACTTAGGGGTTAGTAGTTTTGTTCATATAACAAAAATTCTTACTGATGACTCTGCTGCTAATTATTAGCTTAATTTGTGATTTCTATTTTGTATTCTTAAAAGGAAAAAAATACTTTTCTACATTACATTTACAAAAGATTTGAAATGTATCAGTTGTTGTATCTTTCGGCTTTTCCCGGTTAGGGGTCGCCACAGCGGAACTCCGGTCCGCTAATGATTGGCAGTAGATTTTTACATGCCAAGTTGCCAGCTCTGACGGACAACCTTCAACGAAGGTACACCCATTCACGCATGTCTCCACATAGAAGACGCTTTACGTGAGGCGACAATGCTACCGCAGTACCACCACCGCAGTTTCAGTGCAGGATGCATTTTCGAGTATCTATTACAAATGCAAACATGGCATGTTTGAACCAAGAAACGACAGATTCAAAGCTGTGAGTGTGCTATTTTTCAAAATGCTGAAAAATTACAAGTGAATGACTTTGACTCCTATGCAAAGGGTAGATACACAAACTGCCTAATATCACATATAGAGACTTCACTGTAGTGAGAGCATTGCACTGACTGGTACCTGGCTGGTAAAGGTTGGCTGGTCTAGGGCTTGGAGTAAGCACCTCATTGGTTCTTTTGAGCTTTTTACAATTTTTTTTTTTAGGTTTTTACCTTCTGGTATTTAAGCCCCACCTTTGAGTGGGTTTCTGCTTGTCTGCATATCACTCAACACCGCACACTGCTGCTCAATTGTGCACCATAGACGGACAGATAATTTCAACAATTTTTCCCTTAGATACAGCTGTATCCCATTAGTTTAGTCCTCATCTTTAGCACATTTTCGGGCAAAGAGGCATTACTAGTGAAGCTGTATAAGCACCCATTGTGATAACACCCTGAAGAGATTTTCTGAGGCCCTGCTCTATTAACTAGTGCAGCACTAAAAACTCCACGGAGTCACGAAGTACACCCGAACAAGTTTACTGTGCAACAAACCAACAGGTTCTCCAACACTGACCTAGGTTTCGTCCCTGATGGGTGTAAGTATTTATGTCAGCAGGTTCAACACACTCTGAAGAAGTCCTCAGGGACGAAACCTAGGTCAGTGTTGGAGAACCTGTTGGTTTGTTGCACATTAAACTTGTTCGGGTGTACTTCGTGACTCCGTGGAGTTTTTAATTGTTTTTGGTTCCTTGGTTGGTTAGTGCAGCACTAAGCCTAACCTCTGAGGTACTAAAACACCTAACCCACTAGTTATTCCTACATGTGACCCCTTTTCCTGCCATATTCCTGGAATAGTTTCTGACCATATTAATTTACCTAGCACTATGGATGGACAACTTCCCACCATTTCTCCAGCCAGCTTGATCGACATGATCATTCTGAGGCAGTGTAGCAATTGCCTCATATACACAGACAACCCCCTACTTCTAGTCCACACAAACTCAACATGTGAGAGATGCAGCTGTATTAAAAACATTGAATCCATGCTCTCTCACACTCCAGTAAGTACAGCTGACCTTGAGCTGGTTGTCAGCACTCACACCTCACCACCTCCTCCACCCAAACCCACATCACACATACCTACATATGCGGAGGTCCTCGCCAGAAACTTACCTAAACACCAGAGACCACCCAAACACAAACACAAGCACACTACAGATAATACTTCCTCTGCAAAACACAATACACACAATAGCTCGTGCACCAGTGCCTCACCTGTCAAGCCCATATGGCTAAACATTAAACCTAACATATTAGTATAGGTGACTCCATCGTGACAGACACAGATGTCCCTCTCACCAGGCTGGATAAGGAGAAGGTGCTAGGATCCTCCCTATCACACATGCACTCAAGTCTCTCAATAACAGGTACTGTTATGACTGTCATAGTTCATGTTGGTATGAACGACTTGAGACTTACCTCTCTGGACTATATGAAGAGAGACATGACTGAGCTCTTGGACTATGTGTCTCAGGTAGGTATGTCCATCGTCTTAAGCAGCATTTTACCTTCACCTAGAATGATGCCTCAATACAAGCAGAAAATGATTGACTTCAATAATTGGCTTAATTTTTGGTGTCATTCTAAGGGGATCCAGGATCTGTCATCCTGGGATGGCATGATCAACAGACCTTGATGCTTTGTCAAAGGTGATCTTCATCTGTCACCCCTGGGATTTCAGCTACTGACTAAGGCTCTTTCCACCCCCATAGTGCCTGTTTTAGACAGTGTCACAAGGACAAAACTCCCGACATAAAAATAGCAACCAAAAGCAACCTGAAAGTCATGCCTCTAAAACTAGGAGTCTTAGCATGAAACTGCACTCACTGGAAGCAGTCCTGTCCCTGGAGGATGCAGACATTTGTGCAGTCATGGAGACCTGGTTCAAGGCTGTGGAGAGCACCCCAGCCATACCGGGTTACACCTCCTTCCACATGTTCAGACCACAAACAGAAGGCAAGAAAACTAAAGGAGGCGGTATATCAATATTCATCAAAGATAAATACACCTCCAGATTGGTTAAACAGTATGATGCCCTACAGATACGTCAGGTGCAATTAACTGTTGGTAGGACACCCATTCAAGTCATTAAAAGCTACAGAACTCCCTTCATGACTCAGGGCACTCATTCTGCCTATTTGGATCAACTTGAGTCTATCAAGATGCATCTGAACACCATGGTTTTGGGCGATTTTAACTACCCTAGCATTGACTGGTTGAATTACTTGTACTCAAACTCACCTGCCCAAAGGTTCTTCGATTTTATCAACTCCAATGCCCTGGACCAGCTGGTTGACACCCCCACTAGGGCCACCAACATCCTGGATCAGGTGCTTACAAATATGGGAGACCAATGTAGCACCCCCTCTGTGGGTTCATCCCTGATGAGATATGACCACAAATTAGTCTCATTTGAAGTAACTACCACACCAGACCCCCTCCCAGCAGCAACTAGACTAAAAATCTTCTCCAAATCATATTATAACCTCTTATGGAATGGTATAAATAGCTTCACTGCACCTCCCTCCTCAGACAGAACTAGTAACTATACTGAGTTCTACACCAGTGCCGTATACAAGCACCTGTAAAACTGCATTAACTCAGCAGTACTCGTTAGGACCAAAACATGCTCTTCAAGGAAGAGCAAACTTGCCTGGTGGACAACTGCTATTAACAGGTTTTACAATAAAAGGAAGAAACTGCTGTCTAAGAGTAAGAAGGAGCAGGCTTTATACTGGAGACACTCTCTTCTCAGCTTAAATAAGCAAATAAGAATTCTTGTGAAGTCTTCCAAAGCAAACTTTGAATTCAAGTTAGCTTCCTCAACAAAGGACAACCATAAGGTGTTCTTTAGTTACATCTGTAACTTAAAAGGTAAGGCCTAGATTTGTGCGGAACAGGTAGTTACTGGTAACACATATACTGAGCTGATGGACGTAGCTAACTTGTTAGCTGACAGGTTTGGGGAAAACTTCACTCCCCTTTCCCTACACCTATCCCCTACCTTGTATCTCTAGAGAACAGGTCATAAACGCTCTCTCTAAGGCCAAAAACACAGCATCAATGGGACCTGATATCATGGGCACAAACAAGAATTAGCATCACCACTAGGTACTCTTTTCAATCACAGTCTAAGCACTGGCTTCGTCCCAGCTGAATGGAAAACACCTACCATTATCCCTTAGCACAAAGGTGGTGTTTCTACTGACCCCGGGAAATACAGACTATTAGCCTGACCAGCCTTATCTGCAAGGCCATGGAGAGAATCATCATTGACCTTATCAACAAAAATATAGGTAATCTCCAAACATTAGATCCTACACAGTTTGGATTTGTCATGGGGAGATCATGCTTATTAAACCTGGTGGACTCCTTTGAGACAGTCACCAGGGCCCTGGACAAGGGGAAGTCTGTGCATATAGCCTACCTAGGCCTAGCCAAGGAATTTGATGTTATCCCTCACTAAGGCATCATTGACAAACTCTCCCAGCTAGATATCAACCCTTATATCCTAAGGTGGGTTGCAAACTGGCTCATTGATAGAACCCATACAGTCAAAAGAGGGGAATCCACCTCTAACAGCAGACCCGTAACCAGTGGCATTCCACAGAGATTGGCGCTGGGACCTCTACTGTTCAGAATCTATTTCTCCAAAGTACAAGCTAAAACTAAGGGACTGTGGCTGACAAAGTTTGCTGAAGACTGCAAACTGGGTGCACTCGTAGAATCTCCAAACAATGTCAACATCCTTCAAGAAGGTCTTATGCAAGCCTCAAATTCAATGCATAAAAATATATTATCATCCCTTTCAGTAAGAGCGATGCTCCTGCAAATTACCACATCAATGGCAATACCATAAGTATGCACTCAGTGGTGAGAGATCTGGGCACTCAGGTTGACAGCAACTTTGCCTTTGATCACCGTGTTTCCACAGTGGTAAGAAGGGCATTCTGAATTGCTCATCTCATAAGTAAGGGCATTGCCTCAAGAAAAGGAGAAATTATCCCCTCCCTGTACTTTTCACTCATTAGACCAATAATTGAGTACAACACCCCTTTTGGTATGTATCTTTCTAAGCACTTGCAGCAATTGGAGATTCCACAAAGGTTCCTCACAAGGAAAATTCAAGGTTCAGCAGCTATCCTATGTGGATAAGCTGAAAACACTATCACTTTATTCTGTTTCATAGAGACTACTCAGAGGTGATCTCTGACTTGCATATAAGGTGATCTCTGACCCTGCTTTATTGGAAATTCTGCACATCCGCAAGTCAAATGGCACACTGGTTACTCGCTTGAAGGACCTAAACGTGGTATGTGACACCAATAGAACCTGCTGGAGGGACAGATTTGTCTCCCAGAGGTTACCACACCTTTGGAATAGACTCCCACTTCACATTAAACTAAGCAATTCATTGGCAGTCTTTAAATCCAATGTGGGCAATTGGATGGGTAACGTAAATTCACCCCGGGGGTTCCACCTGTGTTCCTCTTGGACAGGGGCAATAGGTGCTGATCATGGAAACATGGGTAAATTTGGATAGGCTTGTAAGGGCCCTTGGGCCATTAGTCTAGTAACTTCTGTGATCCTATGATTCTGTAAGGAGTCTTTTCCTTCCTCCACCCCACAAGATGGGGGGTTGTGCCACCATCCCCCTATTAACTAAATTTACTAAACCAGAGATGTCACTGTCTTGGACTATTAGGAATACTTCTTTTTCTAGCAGACTAAGTACTCCCTTTACTCGAAAGTAGTATGTATTTTATTACAGGGCTGTGATGATGAAGCCTCCATTGCAAAAACACTTTTCTCCTTTGCTCAGGACTTGTGTATGCCCAGTTTGAATCTGTAGCTGTCTCCGTCACCCCCATCTATCTGTGTGTGCGTATATATATATATATATATATATATATATATATATATATATATATATATGTATATATATATATATGTTTATACATGCACAGGCATATTCATAAGAATCTGCTGAACTTCTAGTGGAGGGTCTTTGCTTTCTTAAAATGCTACCATTTTCCAAATTCTAGTTTGTTTCCCAGTCTGTCATACCATGGGGGGGGGGGGGGTACAGGACTCCATAATCTACCCAATGCCACACTAGTATTGCAAGTATTAGGGATAGTCCTTACACTGGCACTAAGTAATGAAACTCAGAAATGGTCAATGTAAGTGAATTTCATTACATATTGCTGATATGATTTGATTAATTTTACACGTACCACATAACCTCCAAGAATACCTGAAGTCAGATGCTCCACAGTGTCACTTGTGTGACAGCCTTAATTCTGCATGCATGTCAGAGGAAACTTTGTCACTCGTGCTGTATTGGAACTGAAATTACTCACATGGCATGTTATCATGGGTCTGCACCACATGAGCACAGTTCAAAAGTTTTGATTCATCCCTGTGTAAAAGGGGGGATATGACCTACAAAACTTCACCACTGAGCATGTACACAGTACTCCTCCCCACACCAACACAACTTTATTCCAGCAGCAATGCTGCTCAACCTGCATGCTACCAGTGGTACTGCAGGGATAGGGTCTCTTTACATGGCCTACGTGCAGGACGCCTGCCGGCCTTAGGCTTAGGCCAACTTGGTGGCTACCTAGGGAGGGTGCCACTCTAGCAGGGATGCTTTTCTGGTAATCTGGATGGTGTAGGTAGACCAGGATGGGGGCACTGGGTGGGGGTGGGGTGCTGTGGAGCCCTTTTGCCTAGGGCACCAGTTGACCAAAGGCCGTCTCTGCACCATGCAGGAGGAACTGTTCCTGAGCTGCAAATGGCAGTTGGCTTGAATAGGCCGGTGTACAGCGTCACTGTTTTATATTAGCATAATATAAAATTGCAAAATATAGAAGAATCGTAGTTGTTAAAAGGGTTTGAAGGTCTTGAATAGGACTCTGTTTTCCATCATTAGCCTACATAGCTTGAGGAATTGTGGAGGCCTGATATGGAATCAGGCACTGTGAATGCATCTGGGTTAGTGCACTACCTCAGGTGTAAATTAATTTAGAATCTAGGCCTCAGTATTACTGAAATTATAGTAGAGCTGTCTGTGTGCATCTAGATGTATATTTATAAATATTATATATATATCTATATATACCGTAGAGGTATACCTATATATCTAGCTCTTTCTCTACGTGTGTGTGTGTGTGTGTGTGTGTGTGTGTGTGTGTGTGTGTGTGTGTGTGTGTGTGTGTGTGTCTGTGTGTGTCTGTGTGTGTGTGTATATGTGTGTGTGTGTGTGCGTGTGTGTGTCTGTGTCGCCCCCTTGCATCCTCATACCCCCCTGCTACTTATAGATATTCACTCATACTACAGTGGAGAAAGAATAACATCCCATTTCCCATTGTACAGCAAACTCCCAAAAGCAGAAATTGGGATGTACCTGTAAACTGTCCAGAATTTTTCAGAATGTCCCTGATTTTGCCTCATATTTGTAACCTAAACCTTAAAAGCATTTTAAATTTCTGATGACAGTCAGTCAGAGCAATAATACCAAAGATTAGACATTCATGTTTCTTATTTTTCAGAAAATCCCTGTGATTTAACACCTACTTTATTTACCATTAACTTTTAAAACAAATACAATATTTTAAATATCTCCTAGATTTCTCTTCTCCATCCCCCTCATAATTATGAAATTCTACACAATTTTTCAGCAAATAAGTACAGAAATATGTGTGACATAAAAATGCCAGCAATCAAAACATACAATATATTGAATATTCAAACAATTAAGCCCAAAAAAAAATGTTCACTATTGAGAATGCTTGATAAAATAAATGAGACCCATACTGTTGGCGTACTGTTTGGTACTACTTAACTATAGTTGCATAGTGACTGTGTGCTGGATTCACTAAGTAATTGTGATATAAGCTTTGCTTTGAAGTTGTTTGCATATATATGTACTTTGGATTCTCAATGCTTTTTTCCTCATGAAAACACACCCTCATAACACACACACACACACACACACACACACACACACACACACACACACACACACACACACACACACACACACACACACAAGTGTGTATGCATGCATGTGTGTGTGTATATATATATATATCTATATATCTATATATCTATATATATATATATATAGATAGATATATATATATATGGAATGACAATATTTTAGGTACACCACATATGAGCTCAACATCCAAAATTCATGCTGACAAAAACTAGCAGTTTAAACAACAAATTTCATGACCTACAGAATACTGATGAGAAAGATGTAAATGTCTGCATGGTAACCGTGGTTTAATTGGGGCACCCTATCTCTAAACATTCTTGGTTACACTGAGAGTCACAGTACCAGGCTAAGAATAGGTAGTAAAATCTATGTATAAGTACATGACAGGTTTTATTTTTCACTTAAGATTAACTGTGGAACATGTAAAATCATACCTGCCAACTTCTTAGCACAAGAAATCTGGACAAAGCCTAACATAATGGGGGAACAAAGACCCAAAAATAAGGACAGATTTCAAATATTGCTCTTATACGCTCAGAAAGTAGCTAGAATAACAGCATGCATTTTCTGAAAGATATGAAGTCTGAAACCTCAAATGTATGTCTTTATTTACTTATTACTTAGTGACTTCAATCTTCAGTTAATTGCCAAAAAAACACAAATTTTCTGAAGAACATACCAAAAATATAAGGCAAAAATCTGCACATTTGACAGGTATTTCTAAAGTTATTGTGATCAAATTAAGAAAAAGTGAATACCGTATCTGAGTGGCAAGATCCTATAAGAGTCCTAATCTATCTTTTAATGAAATTAAGGGAGTCTAAATCTGACTTCTGCAAATGTGTTTCTGCTTTTCCAGTTGTATTATGAAACAATCTAAATGCACTTGGAGTATTCAGAGATACACCGGACGCTGTCTTAAATATTATAGATATAACAATTTTTGACTTATGTTTTTCGTGCCCACTTGGGATTTCAAATCATAACACTGTGTATGTGCTGGAGCACAGAAACTGAAAGGCTTTTCAAAAGGGTGGCGTCTGCTAATATATGAAGATGTGTGACAGGTGTGAGAGAGTGCAGAATTCCTGAGTTGGGGAATATGTACTTACCCCATTTTTCTGCGATCTTGGAGTTAGTAAATATAATTAACAGTGGGTGTGGAGGTTGCAGGAGCCTGCCTCCCTGCAAAAAAATGATGTTTGTTTGTGTTTCTTAAAAAGAAGATTTTGCATGCTCTGAGGCTGTTTTTTGGTGCATGCATGCATACTGACATGCTGATGTTAGTGTTTTTGATCTTATGAGGTTGACGGTCTGGCACTCGACATTGGGTGTTTTCAGTTGTATACAGTATACACACACACACACACACACACACACACACACACACACACACACACACACACACACACACACACACACACACACACACAGGTACTCTCTCTCTCTCTCTCTATATATATATATATATATATTTATATATATATATATATATATATATATATATATATATATATATATATAAATTACTACTTCCCAATCAGAAAACTTGGGAGCAGCAGTCATAACCTCCTTGACATCTACAAACCTAAAAAATCAATTGGTGAAACCCTCTGCAAATATCTTCCCTCTAGCCACTAGAATAAGCTACCTTTAACAATCAGATCTATCACAAAGCCCCACCCATTTAAAATCGCCCTAAAAGCCCACTTTACAAATACCTGGACTTGCTCCTGTACACAACTACCGTGAACTTAATCACCTCACCCCCTTTGCATACAGCCCCTTCTCAATTCATACTTGATTCTAGCCACAGAACTCTAACTCCTAATGCCTTTTTTTTTACTAAATTTCTCCACTACTCATATTTACCTCCCTCCCTTCTTTTCCCACTTAGCTTACTCCCCTTTCTCACTTGATTCTAACTACTACTTTCTTCTCTTATTTATACATTTAAAAAAAAATCTCTAATTTTCCTTCTTTTACCGATAGTCACCCTCCTTTTTTTTTCTCTTGGCACTTAACCTTTTTCTATCACCTGCTCTCTCTATCAACTTCCCCTCTGCTTCTGACTACTGATGTATATGCTGTTGCCTGTAAGAACTGAGATTTGATATAGAGTACTTTCTGTACTCTTATCTTAAACTCTGAGTTGTGTCATTTCTTCCCCTCTAAATGGTGAATTCCTTATGTATTGGAGATATATGGATGACTTTAACATATTGTTTTATTGCCTTTTTTGTAAATAACACCTTTTAAACTCTCATGTTACAAGTGGAAATCCAAGCATAATCGTGTATACTGTACTATTTGTAAACATTTTTATGGTGTTTGTAATACTCTGTGGAGCCTTTCTCCGCTGGCCTCTGGTGAAAAAGGGTGCAAGCTCAGTCAGACATTCCCTGTCAACAAATGTCAAAATAAATAAATAAATATATATATATAATTATGTGTGTGTGTGTGTGTGTGTGTGTGTGTGTGTGTGTGTGTGTGTGTGTGTGTGTAAAAAATAAGCATCAATGTAATACTTAAAACTCATCATTAAACTAAATTGGTCGAAGAGCATAAATGACACCAATTGATTGAAATTATGCATGTAGACATGCTACTAAGCATGTACCAAGCATCAGTCCCAATGCATGCAAAACAGAAAAATTAACAAAAAAAGAAAACATTGCTTTTTGCTGGGGTGCAAGCCCCCCTGGACCCCCAACACCCTCTGCTATTTATATGTATTAACTTAGAGATTGCACAATTCTCATGGAAAGGACAAATTTGACAAACCTAAGGATCATCTAATCTGCTACTTTGGTCGACACCTGTTGACCATCTGTTTAGTTGACCAATTTGTATCAACTAAACAGATGTCAACCAAAGCACTGTTCAACAAAAGTAGCAGAACCCCTACATATATATATATATATATATATATATATATATATATATATATATATATATATATATATATATATATCCTTTAAAAGCAAAAATGTAATGCATTTGTTACTATATGCCACTAATAATAACCTGCTTGTAAGTTGTATAAGGACCAAGCAGTGATTACTGGTAAAAGCCAAGGTTTGGTAACAGTGATAACACAATAGTTAGGAGACCTTTCTCTGTTATCAGACCTATACTAAATATGGTCACATTGGGACACGGGAATGCATTGTTATTCTTATAAAAAGCCTTGATAAGACTACTGAATGAGTATTGCTACTGCTTCAGCTCTTGTAACACCCCTGATTTACATAATTTGGAAGGCATATAGAGCTATTTCATAAGGCAAATTAAATTGGTGACAACAACATCCCACAAAAGAAAATCAACGTGTATAGAACATAATATTATTGCAGTCCTTCCAGTAAAACATTTAAACAGCATCAAACGAGTATAAAAAGCAAATACACAAATTTAAATATAAATAATAATAAATATAAAAATACTGACATACTCCACATAGAAAGTCACTCAAAATGGTGCTCATAAAGTTTATCAGACCTGTGGGAAATCCTTCTCCACATACATAAGAAAGAATTATAACTCCCAAATACAAAAAATTAAATATTATAGAAAGATAATAAATGCAGAATCAGAAGGAAAGAACTCCCTCCTAAACCCACAAACCTAAACTGAAAACATAAAACCCAGAAATCAAACGTATGGTATAATGTTCATTAATATGGTAAAAGGTATTGATATGTATGCCTTACTTTCATTTTCTCAGAACCAGTACAAGTAATCCTACAGTGTCAGAGCCAAATGCATTACATTAAAAAATGCACATTCCATTTATCTTAGAAATTCATCATCTGTCTTCAAACTCATGCACCTCAATGTAATCCAAGGCTTATCTTGAAGTATTCTTAGAATATGATGCCACACACACATGCAAGCAGACTATCTATTGACAGCTATCTGATCCATGAGCACTTAAAAAACATAAGCAATAAATGCCAGCCCACCCTGCTCCCCATTAATCCTGCCCCCCAAATTAATCCCTAAATGTAGCAGACATCTATAAAAATATAGTATCATTTAAAAAAAGCCTTCAGTTTTCTGATGAAAATGTCATCTCACCATTATTTGATGGCTGTGGACTACAAACAAATCTGGAAAGAAAAGAAAAAAAAGAGAAATGCATCCTCTCAGAAGCAATATCCCAAACCAGTAGACGAATAAAAACACCTACAAATAATTTAAATAAGTAGGCAAATAAATAAATAAAAGCCTTAGCTACAGTATCTCCCATTTTTCTAGGCTGTGAGGTATTTTTTTTTGCAAAACGTTATAAGGATAATGGTGCTCCACTGTGGGGAGAAACTCCAGAAGTGCAAACTGAAGAAAGCAAAAGCAAATGGAAACAAAATGGAAAAATATAAGATATGGGGGAGCTGCTGTTACTTCTAAAAGCTGCTTCACGTGCAACAGATTCCCCATCCATATGAAGCAGAGTTCCTCCCTATTCCTTTTTATGAGCATCTTGGATCAATGGATGGGTAATTGGAAATTTACCCCCTAATCTGGCTCCTATGTCTCTGATGGATAGATGCGGTCAGCAAACCACCATCTATATAAATCAAATTTGTGGGTCACATTTGGGTTGCACGTCTAGGCTTATAAGGGCCCTAGTGGTCATTAACTTAGTATACACCTATAAACCTATGCTATCACTTCTGTTAGCAAAAAAGTTACCAGTAGTGTACCACAGGGCTTGGCATTGGGCCCTCTCCTATTTGGCTACTATTTCTCAGACCTTTGAGCCAATAATCATGGCTATGGTTATCTAAGTTTGCAGATGACTGTAAATTGAGTGTTGTTATTTGATTTTCCACTGACTTACAATTGCGCCAACATGAGTTAGATCATGTTAACAATTGTAGAAGGCCAGTAGTCTCAAATAAATGTGAAAAATGTAGTGGATTTATTTTAATAAACAAATCATTTTCACATAACATATAGGTAGCACACCCCTCCAATCAGACACTGTCATTAGGGGGTTAGTTTTGGATAGGTTCATTTCACTGATTTCAACTCAGTTGATAAACCCTTTACTGAAATTAATAAATTTCTCCAGAAGTTGCACAGCTTCATAAGATGTTACAATCAGTTAAGACAAGCAGGGAGAGACACTCATACGTGGAAGATGTTGGTGGTTACCCCCACTTCACCCTGGATGGATAAGTTAATGTTTTAAATAAAATTTAATAAATTGACCCATTGATTGACTTAGACTTGAACTGTTTCATAGCCTTTAGCCCTTGTGTTAGTCACGGGACTGATTATTTATTCTGTACCTAAAAGGTTAAGATTTCACTAAATCAGTTGAGAATGGGGAACAGGACACTTCAATGGGGGCCAAATCAATAAATCCCTATGGATTGTGAACCTCCAGTTAAATGCCCTATTTATAGAGTACTGCTGGTGAATTTAACTTCCTATCACCAAGCAGTAGTTTTGCATATTATAAACTGCCAGATCAGAGGATATGCAAGCACAGAGAAGAAGAAACCGTTGATATTACATTGCACCAGCTGTTTCCCGTTGATATTACATTGCACCAACTGTTTCCCGTTGATATTACATTGCACCAGCTGTTTCCCGTTGATATTACATTGCACCAACTGTTTCCCGTTGATATTACATTGCACCAACTGTTTCCCGTTGATATTACATTGCACCAGCTGTTTCCCGTTGATATTACATTGCACCAGCTGTTTCCTGTTGATATTACATTGCACCAGCTGTTTCCGTTGATATTACATTGCACCAGCTGTTTCCCGTTGATATTACATTGCACCAGCTGTTTCCCGTTGATATTACATTGCACCAGCTGTTTCCCGTTGATATTACATTGCACCAGCTGTTTCCCGTTGATATTACATTGCACCAGCTGTTTCCGTTGATATTCGATTGCACCAACTGTTTCCCGTTGATATTACATTGCACCAACTGTTTCCCGTTGATATTACATTGCACCAACTGTTTCCCGTTGATATTACATTGCACCAGCTGTTTCCCGTTGATATTACATTGCACCAACTGTTTCCGCTGATATTACATTGCACCAACTGTTTCCGTTGATATTACATTGCACCAGCTGTTTCCCGTTGATATTACATTGCACCAGCTGTTTCCCGTTGATATTACATTGCACCAACTGTTTCCCGTTGATATTACATTGCACCAACTGTTTCCCGTTGATATTACATTGCACCAACTGTTTCCCGTTGATATTACATTGCACCAACTGTTTCCCGTTGATATTACATTGCACCAACTGTTTACCGTTGATATTACATTGCACCAACTGTTTCCCGTTGATATTACATTGCACCAACTGTTTCCCGTTGATATTACATTGCACCAACTGTTTCCCGTTGATATTACATTGCACCAACTGTTTCCCGTTGATATTACATTGCACCAACTGTTTCCCGTTGATATTACATTGCACCAACTGTTTCCCGTTGATATTACATTGCACCAACTGTTTCCCGTTGATATTACATTGCACCAACTGTTTCACTTTCTGTTTGCTTCTGCAGTCTTGTAGTTGGTGTACAAAAGTAGCATGGATGTGAGGACAGGAAGCCCCTCCCACTGCAGGAATGCTTATAAGCTTGTTTTTTACTTTTAAAATTGTGGGCACATTGTGGATTTATTTAACAGTTTGCTTCAGTGTGTGTGGTTGTTGTATGGTGATGCAAACACCAAGAATTTTTGATGTGTGTTGTCTTTTTGGTACTTGGGTTGTAATGTGTTGGTGGCTGAAGGTGCATTGGTGCATTGTGACAAACTGCCCTGTAACCTGGGACTGTGTGCCGCGGGTATATTACAGTGCCATCTATATGGTGAAAAACTCTGCAAATGTCCCTGATATACAAGTTTCATCCGAAGTTTATAAGAACATTACGTTTTGTCTGAGGGGAATGAAATTAACTTTAAATTAAAATGTATAATTTAAATGAAATGAAATTAACTTTAAATGATTGTTGCCTCTTTGTAAAGCTGGAAAGAGAAAAACACTGCCGTTAAATACTGTTAACTGCACTTATAATAGTGCATTTGTTCAGGGAGAAACTGCTAAGCATGTTTAATATTGGGTCTTCCTCACATAACTGACCCACACTTCACTGAAACTCTTCTCGTAGAGCTGAAAAAAAGTGAACGTTCAATAAAGCATCAGCAAAAAATTCCACAGGGAAAACAAGCAGTTGGCCATTGTTAGGAAACTGCCCTTTTCCCCACTGTAGTGCGATCTTGGAGTTGGTATATAGGTTCATAGGATGATACTAGGCTATTGGCCCAGAGGCCCTTATAAGCCTAGTCAAGAATTTCACTCGTGTTCCCACAAAGTCAGCACCTGTTTTCCCTGTCCAGCAGAGACACAAGTGGGATCCTAGGGGCATATTTTTTGTTTCCCATCCAGTCGTCCAGGTTCCTCTTAAAGAGGGCTAGTGAGATACTCTGCTTGACATGGAGAGGGTGTCTGTTCCATAGATGGGTGAATCGCTGGGACACAAATCTATCCTGCCTACAAGTTTTATTAATGTCACAGACCAGGTTGAGGCTTTGCGTGCAGGTTACACAAGTGGAGTTTGACTTATGGATATGCAGCAACTCCATCAAGGCTGAGTCTGAGATGGCCTTGTATGCCAGACACAGGCCACCTCTGAGCAGTCTGTACAAGACTGAGTAGAGGGACAGGGCTTTTAGCCTATCTGTATAGGATAGGTCTTTGAGACCCTGGATATATAGTTGGGGGGGAGTGGGTGGGTTTGACATACTGTGGTGTGTGTGTGGGGGGTTTGTAAGGTGGCCAAGTGCTTCCTTTCCCTGTGGTATTTTACACTGATTTGAATGTTCGCTTTATTGAACATTCACTCTTTTCATCTCTACGAAAAGAGTTTTAGCGAAGTGTGGTTCGATTATGTAACATAGACCCATAATATTAAATATAAATAGGTGGGGTGATCCAAACTGAACCTTTTTTAAGCTGCAGTGATACAATGAATGAATTTAAATTATTTGTGTGAAGGGAAATGAAATAGTTGGACTCGGAATATATTTTCTGTGGTCTGTGATGATGAGGCATGAATACATTGCACTTCTGGGTGTATGTTATTAAAATGCTTGCAGTAATGTACATAGAATCGCAAATGCAGCATGCTGGAAGTATTGTATGCAAAACTTAGGTTATATTGTGTAAGATATCACATAACATGTGAAGTTTACCTTCTATGAATAGAGTTGGCCACAGTGGTGCAGTGGTTAGCATTGTCGCCTAACAGCAAGAGGTTCTTCAGTTCGATTCTCGTCTGGAGCACCTTCTGTGCAGAGTCTGCATGTTCTCCCTGCAGTCAAGTGAGCTTTAAAGACATGCAGGTAGATGCATGCTTGTGTGTGCCTTCTGTGAAGGTTGGATGCTGGGCTGGCAACTCAATAAAACTCCACTGCCAATCAATCAGTCTGTGGACTGGCAATCCCTAACCGGGAAAAGCTGAAAGACGTTGCTTTTTATTTTAGACTATGAATATATGGATTCTTTTAGCCTTATGCTACTTACTTTATATTCAAAAAATTCTATTCTGTTTCTTCATCTTCCTGGTTTTGGTGCTGTTTTATTCCAGGAATTGACAACTGTTTCAGAACATCAACTAGACTTTGTTTTTCTTTTTCTTTTTCCTTTTCTTCCCTGTAGTATGACATCTTTTGTACTTAATGTATGTATTTATTGTGAGTTTTTTCCTAAGATTAGGCTTTTACATAATAATCATCCTTGAAGACCTGTATGCAGAATTTTATCACTTTGTATCCTATAATAGGCTAAACAATAAAGATTTCATCTTTTGAGACTTTTTAAACAGATATTCTCATTTTATATCTAATGTTAATGCTTTTCTTATGTCTGAATTTATGAAGGTGTCATATGAATGTTATATATTCTAGTGTTATTCTTACTGGGCAAATGATTATGAGCAATATGACTTCTGCTATTCTAGGTGTAATAAATTTTTACTTGGTACCCACATTCCTGTTCACTTTGTTATAGATTATATTACTTTCTTCAACAAATACTAATGCTTTTTTGCATATAGTCTTGCATCTTTGCATTTAAAATGGTTTGAATATTTCCAATTTTACTGGGACGGTTTATAATACTTCTTGAAAGGTTACTTTTTATTTTAGAAACTTCTTGCAGGCACAGCAAGAGGCACTCACAAAGGTAATGCAACTAAAATAGACTGAACTGCATGGCCAAACACATATATACATATAAACCATTTACTGAAAATGCACATGCACACACAAACATTTTCTGAGTTCGAACTCTGTATATGAGCTAGTACAAATGTTATAGTTTTGTATTGTGTTGGTTTTACAGTTGTGTATGTTTACTTTTTCCTTTAGTTATTGATCAGGAAAGAAGATTGTGTATGCTCCATTGGTAGATTTTACTCAGAACAGATTAAAAAGATTCCTGATCAGATATAACATTTATTATGCACCTTGTATTTACATAATCTGCATGTTTAAAATTTGTTAGATTGTTTTGGTTTCATGCCAGTTGTGTAGACATTTAAAAGATATAGACTTAATGCTGACTTTGTGGGATGCTTTGCTTCAGTTGGTTATCTTTTCCTAGCTGGTCATTTATCTTACGTTACCATGTCTTTTGCTTTAACTGCCCAGCAGTTCACCTTAGTAGAGTAGTTAAAATACCTAGTCTGAGTGATGTATCCATCAGTATATCATGTTTTAAATCATCAGTGGTCCTTGCTATAGCTAAATAAAGTGCACTAAACGTTTGATTTTATTTTTCTTTCTT